>NC_048273.1:10027851-10060351 GCF_009762535.1 Notolabrus celidotus | reverse complement strand
CACGCACGCACGCACACACACACACACGCACACACACACACACACACACACACACACACACAGCTGTTAGACCCAGACCTGTTGCAGGCGCTGCTGGGTAGGATGCTGATTCCTGCATGGTGCTCAAAGAAGAGGTTCAAACTTTGTGTTTGTTTGTTTGTTTGTTTGTTTGTTTGTTTGTTTGTTTGTTTGTTATAAGTTAATAGTCTAAACTCAGACGTCCTCTCGAAAACAGTCTGAAGTCTCAATGCGCAGAAATTTAAATCTGTAGAAGAAGAAGAAGTTGCGTCTGTCCTCAGAACACCTCGTCTCGTTTTTCAGATAATCCTGAGTGTTTCTAAATTCAGCTCATGAGCGGAGTGTGTCGATCTCTGAAATACACTCTGAGATAAACTCTGATATTCCTAACGGACATTAAGATGCGTCTGCTGGCAGCTCACTCTCAAACTATATTTAATCCGCTCTGTAATTTAAAGTCTGGAGACAGAAGTTCGTCTGCCGAGCGTCTTTAAAGGAAGTTTGCTCTACGTCATTTTTCTGTTTTTAGCTGCTGGAGACGCGTCGCTCTGTAGTTTCCGTCTGTGTCACGGTCTCCAGAGGATGAACCCCGATGACTCCGATGATTGCCTGACCTTTTCTCTCATGCCAACATTAGATCATGGTGTTCGTCTGTCAAATAAGTGTGCCAATGTGATACTGAAGTTAGACCTGAGTGCAGCACATGCAGCATTACGCGATGAGCGTGGTGAGAGGGAAAGCTCAGCAGGAGATTCAAATGATGAGAAGGTGGAGGACAGTCTGCAAGGGTCAGAAGTCCTGCAAGTAAAACACTTCAGAGTGAACATGTTGGACAGGAGGATGGTCTGACTCTGACAGTGTTTGTCTTTCTATCAATTCTGCGTGTAATTGGACTTCTTCTCAGCATCAGTGAATGAGAGGAGAAGAGCATGCTGGGAGCAGAGAGGAGGATGAAGCAGCTTCATCACGGGCACAGAGATCACACCTCTCACACACTCACTTGAGGTGAATCTTCCAGTCTTCTACCTTCTGCGTTCTCACGTCACTCACTTCTACTTCCTGCAGAAAGTTTAGGAGGCTGTCTGAAAAAGCCCAGATAAAGTCACTCTGAGAGTTTGGGGAACTTTAGGAGTCTGGTGCATGAATGAACACAGACTCACAGAAACAAAGAAGGTGTGAGGGTGGATGCTCTGCAGCTTTGAGGAAGAGAGAGTGAAGAAGAGAGATGTTTTCACCGAGACAAGCCAGACTGAAAACAAATGTCCAGTGAAGCGTATGCTGCCAGGAAATGTGTCTGATTTTGCATAGTAAAGAGAAACCTGATCATCCCTGTGATCGGGGAACTCGAAAACACTCTGAATCAAACTGAAGGAGACGTTTTGAAGGCAGATAAAGACATGAGGGGGAATCCTGTGTCATGAAAACTTTCCAACAGATTTCTGTTAAAGCCAAAAAAAGAAGCTTTCATGGAGATTTCTGAGTAAACAGGCATGCAGCTAACATTTCCCGGTGTAACCGTCGACTGCAAAGGCCTCATTGTACATCAGCAACATCCAAAACTAAACAGAATGTCAAAACTTGAAGGGCAAACTCACGAACAATCCCGGCTCACAGCTGACCATGTAATGCTGGGCCATGCAACTTTACGCTAATATGCTACAAACACATGAGAGCAGATCACCCCCCCCCCCCCCCCCCCCCCCCTGCTCCTCCTCCTCCTCATCTTCCTCATCTTTCTCCTCTTCTTCACGGTGGGACACGTCTGCAGTCTGAGCAGAGCTGAGCTGCAGCGTGGCATCTTTAAAGACTTAATCTAATATAAAATCCTGTTTGTTAAATCTATTTTTACCTCTCAGGGTCTGATCTGTGTTTACTTCACAACTCTGTAATCCCTCCCGTCCTGCAGGGGGGCTTTCTTTATGTGGCCACACGTCTCTCAACAGACCACTTTACTTTCAAACAGAGTGTGTTCAGATCTCTGAGTCTCTCTAAGTCTGCAGCCACATCTGTCCTCCCATATTTATTTTACAGGGTAGTTTGTTTTGACTCTGTTTCATTTCTTCAAAGCTCGCAGGAAAACACGCACACAGAGCACAAACATGAGCAGAGGTTGTATTAAAGGGGGGCGAGAGGGGAGATCGCCCCCTCTGGTACCATCACGTCCCTCTCACGTAGCTTCATGTTGGGATTCTCCTTCCCTTAACAACCTGCTAACCATACATTATTACCCGGCCACTAACTTAAGATAAAAATATGTTGTTAAAAATACAGAGTATTTTATTGATTTAAATGTTTTGTCTATACAGTTTTTAAAAATAATCCCAGTGATTCCTCGTCACTTAGCATTCCATGGTGATGGATTCTTATCTGCCTGTTGCAGTCGATTCCTATCTCACAAAAGTGAGTACACCCCTCACATTTCTGCACATATTTAATTATATCTTTTCATGGGACAACACTGAAGAAATGGCACTTTGATACAATGTAAAGTAGTCAGTGTACAGCTTGTATAACAGTGTAAATTTACTGTCCCCTCAAAATAACTCAACACACAGCCATTAATGTCTAAACCACCGGCAACAAAAGTGAGTACACCCCTCAGTGAAAATGTCCAAATGTGGCCCAAAGTGTCAATATTTTGTGTGGCCACCATTATTTTCCAGCACTGCCTTAACCCTCTTCGGCATGGAGTTCACCAGAGCTTCATAGGTTGCCAATGTAACCCTCTTCAACTCCTCCATGACGACATCACGGAGCTGGTGGATGTTAGAGACCTTGCGCTCCTCCACCTTCCGTTTGAGGCTGCCCCACAGATGCTCAATAGGGTTTAGGTCTGGAGACATGCTTGGCCACTCCACCTTTACCCTCAGCTTCTTTAGCAAGGCAGTGGCCGTCTTGGGGGTGTGTTTGGGATCGTTATCATGTTGGAATACTGCCCTGTGGCCCAGTTTCCAAAGGGAGGGGATCATGCTCTGCTTCAGTATGTCACAGTATATGTTGGCATTCATGGTTCTCTCAGTGAACTGTAGCTCCCACACACTTGACACCATCTGAACCAAATAAGTTTATCTTGGTCTCATCAGACCACAAGACATGGTTCCAGTAATCCATGTCCTTAGTCTGCTTGTCTTTAGCAAACCGTGTGTGGGCTTTCTTGTGCATCATCTTTAGAAGAAATGTGAGGGGTGTATCTCACTTTTGTGAGATACAGTTTACATGAAACGGTCCTCATTCAGCTCTCCTTCTTCTCCGTATTTCTTATGAGCTGTTAGCGGGCCTGTTGTGCAAATCCCAGACCACCTCTGTACGTGGTCTGAGTGATCAGATCTCAATCTGTCCTGAGGTACGTTCCAACCTGTAGGCAGAACCGAATGTAAACAGGCCTTTGAGGTCTCTCTGGGTCTGAACAGCTCGTTCAGCCTGCCCTGTTTTATGAGACAACAAACTACCTGAAGTTTCCCTCAGTGTTGAAATAAAACTCTCATGTTCCGCTCCTTTAAACCTTTAGTCCGGATCGTGGGTCAAACGTAAACTCTGCAGGTTTTTTGAGGAACACGTCAAGATCGGGATCAGGTTTGTGTGATTTACTCTGAAGCTGTGTTTGTGTAGAATAATCTGAACATGTGACGTGGTCAACGCTCGGCTCTGCGGCTGAACGTGGTCATTTGTTTAGTTTTAATAAAGCTGCTGTTTTTCTTGGGTCACATTGTCAGAGAGCAAATTGCTTTCTAATCACATCACACATGGAAAGTCCAGATGATGGCGGACGGAGCGCAGTGCTGCACCACACAGCGGTATTAACACAGCTCTGTTTTCTCTGCAAAGAAAAACATGTCACTTCACTCGCTCCAGTTTAGCTGCTAATTACGCCGACGACAGCAGCAAGCACGGCGACGGGGGGGTGGCCATGTTTGGACTTGGATCAGCTGCTCTGCATAGTTTATTCTTCAGGTTTAAGAGGACTTCAGGGAGAGTTTAGGAACACAGCAGCTGCGTTGACGGTCTCCAAAGTAAGGACAGAAAATAACAGGACAGGAACAGGTTGTACCCACTCTGCTGAACAATGCTCCACAAACACACGTTTCCACAGCAGAACAAACAGCAGCTCTCCGTCTGCAGGAAAAAGATCCTGCGTTTATTGGAGCGGCGTGTGGCTGATCCTGGAACAGCCTGCAGCACATTTCCATAACAGGAAAGGTCAACGTGGAGGCTGCAGAGAGCAGAACAATCCATTCCGAGAGCTCTCTGCTCGCCTGATCTACCTGAGCTGTCGAAGATCACTCTGTGTTACATATCAACACTTATTACTGCTGTTTGGTATACAGCACACTTTATTCTGATCAGAGGATTCATCGCCAAGAAGAGCTTTCCAGACTTTCTGTGAGTCTGAATTTAAAACGTTTGTATGATTAATCAGTGTCAGCTTTGAATTCAACCTCAAACTTTAACTCATGGACTCAGTTTGTGATTTGAATGCTTTATTTATAGTTTTTCATTTTACAAACAAGAACATTTGCCCTATACCCACACAACCACCGATATTACCCACCCACCCTAAACCTAGAGACTAGAGTGACAAGAATGAAAACAAAAAATAAATAAACAACATAAAAATAAAACAACAATAATAATAAATGTAAATACAATAACAATAATAGCTAATTCAAAACAAATCTGTAGATTAACAAGCAAATACTTAGGCTACATAATAAACATTGTAAACAAAAAATTATAATAAATAAAATAACAAATTCTCCTTTACATTCATAGACATTACAGTGACACATGAATCATTACGCTACCAAAAACCAAAAGAGAGTTTCATGATGGACTCAGATTTTTTACATATTCAATGAAAGGTGACCCAATGGCATTATATTTTCCAGGGCAATTGGCTTGATTGTATCTTAGTTTTTCTAGTTGCAGCACAGAGAGCCTTTCTCCAATCCAGCTGTTAATTGAGGGAGGTTTATCATATTTCCACTGTAGAAGAATGAGCCTTCGTGCTATTAATGAGGCAAAAGCTATAGCCTTTGCTTGTACCTTTGGGATAGGAATCTCTGGGGGAGGGACCTCAAAGATGGAAATGTGAGGGGAAGGTGTTATTGTTACACCACACTACATGAAAAGACCTCAAAAATGTGTTTCCCCAGAAACTCCTCAAAGAACGACAATGCCAAAACATATGCCCCGTAGTGGCTGGACTGTGACTCAGTTTGTGATTTAAATATGTCTTAAATAAGAAAAATAAAAACCTCTTTTTATTATTGTTTATTTAGGAAAGGTTGAAGTTTGTCACATGGGACCTGATGCCTCGCCACAGTGTTTATAGATGAAGCTTAACGTCAGCACCCAAATTAGAAAACGTTAAAGTTACTGATCGGTTGTTTTGAATACTCGATCCTGATTGGTTGAAACCAAATAACCGCAGTGTGTTATTTCTCAATAGCACAGTTCTGCCATAGACGATCTGATCACACATGTCAAATCAAATCAAATCAAATCAAACCTGCCCGCTGAAGGGAGTCCAGCAGATTTCAGCCCTACCTGTTGACACTGTGGCAAAAACGTTATTTTCTGTGAGATCAATAAACAGCATGAGGATGTTTTCAATGTTGTTTAAAATTTATTTGGAGAGCATAAAATGTAAAGCTTGTTTAGGAGATTTGAAGAATGAACTCGAGTTTGAAAGCTGTCCCCTCCTCGCTGGCCTTGTTCCAAAGCCTCGCCCCCAAAATACACGAACACACATTTGCAGACAACAGCTGGAGGTCGAGTTGACCGGAGTTTGTGTCTCATTCGGTTTGAAAGAGTTCTCCTAGTGCTGGTGATTTTAGAATGAAATAACATTAAAGTAGTCTACA
The DNA here is from genome assembly GCF_009762535.1 of Notolabrus celidotus. Classification (NCBI taxonomy): domain Eukaryota; kingdom Metazoa; phylum Chordata; class Actinopteri; order Labriformes; family Labridae; genus Notolabrus; species Notolabrus celidotus. Next base: position 10,054,469 of record NC_048273.1, on the reverse strand, counting down.
GATGAGAAAAGCTAAACTATCTGAAGCAGACAAGAAGTCGAAAGAGTCATGAAACAAGCGGCTGAAACTTTCCACGTCCTGATTAAACTCAAACAGACTTCTCCAAGAACATGCAGTGTGTGTGGCTGTGTGTGTGTGTGTGTGTGTGTGTGTGTGTGTGTGTTTGTGTGTGTGTGTGTGTGTGTGTGTGTGTGTGTGTGTGTATGTGGCTGTGTGTGTAGCTGTGCTTGGCTCTGACGTACAGTTTGAACTTGTGTTCCATACAAAACAACAGCAGAGGAAGTTGGAACAGCTTCTGGTCTTTCTCCTGGAGCGGCCCCGGGGCCTCAGGGGGGCCGTAGGAATAAAACCTCCCCAGCAGCAGCACTGCCTCGTATAACTCAACACCTGCAGCACACAAAAGCTCTCTGTGAGAGTGACGGGCTGAGACGTCTGAAAGACCAGAGCTCTGCAAGGAAACAGAGAGAGAAAAATATGGAGACTCTGCTGCAGCGCTTTAAGGCCTAAAGACTGAAAACACACAGACATGAGAAATTATAAAAACTGATAAATAACCTCAAACAGGCTGAGCTGTGTTTGATGGAACAGCAGAGTTATAGAAACCCATAGTTTCAGATCCACCAAGGGGGGAATCCACTATCGCTGAGTCTGTTGTCGACTGAGTCCGCGCACAGCAAGCTGAACAGAGACCCACGACCTGGACAGGAAGTCAGGCAACATCCTCTCAATTTCAAAATAAAACACCATTTATCAGATTGTATGGATCAGAAATGCTCATCGATTATTGATGTTATGTTAGAACTGTGGATAGTGTAGGAGACTGGAAGAGAGAGGGGGTACGACATGCGGGAAAGACGCCACAGGCTGGATTCGAGCCCAGGCCATCCGCTTGCTGGGCGCTCAACTTATCACTGCAAAAACTCAAAATCTTACCAAGTGAAATTGTCTAATTTTGAGTCAAAATGTCTTCTCCCACTTGATTTAAGATAAATTGACTTAACAAGTAACATTTGAGCAAGATAGAGGGACTTGTTTTAAGACATCTTAAATATCTTGTTAAGCCAAACAATCTTGAAATGATCTTGTTTTGAGTTATAATTTAGAAGAAGCAAGGTTTATTTTACATTTCATACATTTTTCAAGCTGAGATCTTATTTGTAGAAGATGGATAATCTTGATTTAAGACAAACACTTTACTTGATTTAAGTAAATGCATTTTATTGGAGAATCTATCACAAAACAGCTCCATTGATAAAAGAAAGAAAGAAAGAAAGAAAGAAAGAAGAAAGAAAGAAAAGTTGTTTTTTTGAGGGTGGTTTACAGTTTTCAGGCACTGTTTCTTCTAAATCAGATAAAAATATACATCCTCAAACTACATGCATACAATTAAACACCTACTTTTGAGCATAGCTGGCTTATCCTAAAAAACAACATGACTGAATATTAGTATATCCAGCTCACTATGGGAAGACATTATATCTCAAAATGCTCAAATTAAACTTTGTAATCTTATTTTAAGTACAAGATGGTCTTAAAACCAGAGGAGTGGCGCTATAATACAACTCAAATTAAGGTGAATATATCTCAAATGAAGAAGTTGAAATTTATTAGTGCAGAAATCTTTTTCTCAGTGAAATAATACTAATTGTTAGTATTCCTGGCTTATTTTGAGACACTAGGCTTTAAAATATTGGTAAAAATATTGCTTAAAATAAGTTTCCCCCTTTAAGATCACAGTTTTCTAAATATTTTACAAATATACAACTTTTCACTTGTTCTATTGGCAGATTTTTTTTTGCTTATTTCAAGGTAAAAGTGCCTTGAAATATGTTTTTTTATCTTGTTTTTCTGAGGGGCATTTTTTACGATGTAACCATTAGGCTAAGTCTGCGCCCATTGATGTAATTGTTAACAGTTAGAAACAGCCACACGTCAGTGAGCTAACAGGACAACAAAGTAGAGCACAATTATTCATATTAAACTCAACTAAACCTGCAAAAACTAAATGTATGGTTATGCAGGATACTGATGATAGAGGCACCAAAGTAACAGAATACTATTCAAATGACTAAACCACAGAAAGGCTCTGTAACCTGTGTTTATATCGCTCTCTCTATACTGGACCCTGTTGATCCTGGCCTCTCTGAGCTGTGCCATGCTTCATGTGTAGCAGGGCGGGCACTATTGGAAGGAACAAACAAGCAGCTCTGAAGGAATGCAGCGCACATGCTCCCTGTATAAATTAGGTATAAGAACGGATGGTGGACGCTGATAGCACCAGGACGTGATCATCATTTGTCTCCACTAGCTTCTCCGTCTCAAGGTCAAACTGCTCTGATGACGTTCAAGCTCTAAAACATCCACAAAGTTCTGCAGCTGTGCTGTTTGCTCCACTTTAGCTCCCGACTGAAGCCGAGCGTTCTGTTTCTCTCCGGGGTTTCTCATTGACGGAGCCGAGCTGAGCAGCATCCCGCCCGACGAATAACTCACACACCCCCACTTCAAAAATACTGAAATATTCTTTAAGTTATTTTTTGACTGATTTATTATTTTACTCTTTCAGGTGAATTTTAAAAACCTGCGTTGAAAAACAATCATGAGACTTTAACAATGAAGAAACCTGAACACATCACCGTCCTGATCCCTTCATCCTCCCTCTAACCCCCTCACAGTATTTTCCCATGGGGCCGAGCGCTCTCAGGCCCTGATATTGAAATAATATTGACATTGGAGTGGCTGAAGCACAACATAACTAATAGATATAATTATGTGACACAATTATCTCCAGGAATAACAGCCGATAATCCCCCTCTGTCTGAGCGGCTGTTTGTTCTGTCTGAAGGATCCTCCCTGGAAAGATGGGCCGAGCTGCCTCACCCTGCCCGCCTCACCCCGCCCGCCTCACCCCACTCGCCTCACCCTTTGTGAGTGTGGGGGAGTCAGCCGATCCAGGTGAGGCTCAGTGTGACGTCTCTCTGCGTGGGTGAACTCTCTCCTGGCATGAATAAAGTCGAGCTGAGAGAGAACGAGTCTGAAGAAAAGGTTAACGTCTGCATCACGACTTTAATAAGATTGATCCAGACTCATTCATTACAGAAACAGTTATGACAGAGTCCACAGAGTGATTTCTCTGTCTGCTGCTGCAGACTGGAGTCCATTAGGTTAATTAGACAAACAAAAGGAGGGAGGCTGTGGTGTTTACTGCTGCGTGACGGAGAGCAAAAAGCAGCAGACGCGCAGAGAGATGCACGGTGACACAGAGACAAAGAGGATGAGAAGTCAGCTGGAGGGATGAAGAAACTCTCTGAAGTGTTGAAGACAAACTTTTACTTTCTTGAGAGTAAGATGGAAACTGAAACCAGTCTCATGTCTTTGCTGTGATCAGTCAGTAACAATGCTATAAATAGCAGCGTTAGCTTAACTACATTTCTCTGTAGCTTGGCGCTCAGCTGTTTCGTTGATGGTGGTGTGCCGTAGTATCCACACAATCTATGGTTTCCTAAAAGAAGAGCGTCCTGCTGCAGACTGAAATCAAACAGCTGATGGACTCTTTTCACCAAAAAGGGGGCGGGGCCACAAGTTAAGGACCTGGGACCGTACGCATGTCCAGCCATTAGCGATGAATAAGGGGCGTTTGTACTAATGGTGAAAACGAAATTGATTAGCGGTATGCATGAGCCAGGTTAACGCCCCAACAAAGCATACATTTAACAGCGGTAAACCCACCATTACAGGTGCCAACGGCAGGATTACAGCACCTGTAAGGCTGTTTAAAGGATGGAGGACATCGTGCTTATCATGTGTTACTGTTTAAGACGAAATATGCAAAGACAACGGATATTTAGGGATCGAATGAATCCTTTGGAAAAGTATGATGATGTGGAAATATACAGCAAAGTTAGATTTAGAAGATGCCACATAATTCTTAGGTAACCTACCAGCAACACAGTGACGTGAATCCTTCCCGTTAACAAGTCCTCATCCTTCAATGGGGGGACAGGTGGTCCTCCACCTGGACCACGTTGGTGCCGGTGCTTGTTGCTCAAAGCTGCTTTCATGTTGCTTATTTCATTTTTTAGGTCTTCTACTGTGCGCTCAGAAACATCACACGCATTTACCCGGTTCAAGATCTGAAGCCAAACTTTCCCTTTCTCCTTGTGTGTTATCTTTGACGATTGACTTGCTGATAAAAGCTGTTTGTTCATTAGGGCCCAAGCACTGACACTCAGTGGCATCGCAGGCCCTAATGAAACCCTAAGGATTCTTCTTATTATTCTTCCGCTTAGGAGATCGCATTTTTGGAGCATTTAACAGGCATGAAAGCGCGGATATATTTGCACGCTCATCAGGTCTGGGGAAATTTGCAACCTTTTATGGGTCCCGCAAAAAAATGATCAAAAATGTGCTCACTAGCGCCCCCTAGAGTTTTGAAAAACCCCTCCCCATAGAGGTTCTTTTGAGCTGCATGCATGAAAATGAAGACGCATATTCATGACATGAGGACGCACAAAAAAGCCTCTTGCACCTATATCCGAAACTCAACCGGAAGAGCGCCACCTAGCTTTGAAAATTTAAAATGGCGTCTAAATAAGGGTGCACACTTTTGCAAACTCCTCCTTGGGTTTTTCTCCGATTCAGTCCAAACTAGGCACATTCTATAGTAGACACATTGACGATTTAAAATTATTAAAGGAATTCCATTCAGACTAAAATTGTGGGCTCGGCACACTTTCAAGTTTGGAGGTTTTCTTGGCAATCTGCCAAAAACTTGGAACATTTGCACCACTTAAGGGACACAGGCAGTATATACTCTCAGATCTTGCTTTTACATCATGTGGTGGCAAATATCAGGCGGGGGTTTACATGTGGCGGTGGCTCATGTATGTGGTGGCTGCAGGTGTGCGAGGGCCCGTTCATCGCCGCTTGCGGCTTTAATTCTATGCTCTTGTCATAAAATGTCCATTTCTTCTGCTGAAACTTTGTTTTTTCTTGATCTTCTTTCAGTCACACCGGTACCGCTCGCCATGTTTATTGTTGTTTATGTGTACTAGGCATGCGCAATTCGAATTTGTTGGATAGGGGTTTTCCAGGAGGTTCCCTGGACATATGATGTTTTGCACCAGCCTCGCTTTCATAGCGCAATTAGTTAATTGGCCAATTATTTGCAGTCGTGCATGTGGCTAACGCTAAGGCCATTCCATAACAGTACGTTAAGACTAATGGTCCCGTTTGTGTAATGGCTGGACGTGCATACAGGCCCTGGTACCTGGATGGATTGCTCTCATCGATTGGTTTACTTCAGCTGTGACGGTGACATCACTGTCTAATCCTTCATTTTAAGGATCTCTCCGCACACTGAACTCAGTCAAAGATCCGTGTTTTAGATTTTAATGTTGGACGAGGTTATCGAAGGTGAACATCCAGAGGTTGCCAGATGTCAGAGAAGACGTGTCCCCACTGTCCCTGTCCGAGTCTCTGCTGCTTCATCCTCCATCATGTTGTGAACATCACCCTGAGGCTTTCATAGCGTGCTCTCTCAGTCGTGTCCTGACTCCTGAGACTCGTCCTCCATAAATGTGTCAGACGTCACTCTGAGAAAGACCAGTCAACAAGAATATCTGGAAACTTTCGAGAACATTTCTGGATGCACGAGTGAAAGAGGCTAAACACAGGGAAGAGAGGAGAGGATGGAGAGAGAGTGAAGGAGGAGAGTGAGGTATGAGTGTGTGTGTGTGTGTGTGTGTGTGTGTGTGTGTGTGTGTGTGTGTGTGTGTGTGTGTGTGCTCTCACATTTCTCGCTTGGTGGGGCCATACCACCGGTAGCCCACCAACGGTATGAGGCCATGAATCCTTGTGGGGCCAAAATGCTGGACCCCAAACCGTTTATTGATTTAAAATAGCTTAGGAGCCTTCCCTGATACTCCTCATGCTTTTTTTTTACTTGGCCCACAAGGTGACAAAAAGTGGAAATGTGGGTGTGAAGTGTGTGTGCTTTCTGAACCCCTAGAGGATTGTTCATGCCACTGCAGCCTGACACACACTTCCTGAAGTGTGTGTCATATTAGCCAATGAGACGCCTTTAACATCAAGCGTCATAGTCTCGCGGGATTTTACAGGATTTTGATTGTGAGCTGAAGCACTTGTCATAACAACACAGAGCGATGCGCTGTACTGACTGAAGAACTTTGCACATAAGGTAAGTTTATTTTGAGTTTCCTTTTTTTAAAATTCATTTTTTTTGACTGTGTAGAGTTTTGTGCAACTACAAGAAACGATTCTCCTTAAAAATATATAAAAAGTACCATTCTATATAGATTGCTAATTTTAGCTGCTAAAATTAGCAGCTAGATCACTGAATGCTAATTGCTAGCTACAGGTTGCTAGTTTTTATTTTATTTTACATAAACTTCATTAATATTTTAAAATGTATTACATAAGAAGATAGATAGATAGATAGATAGATAGATAGATAGATAGATAGATAGATAGATAGATAGATAGATAGATAGATAGATAGATAGATAACAGAAGAATATGGGAGTACTGATAGCATTGTTCCCTGAAATACAACTATGTCAGACTGTTTGCTTGCTTCGGTTAGCTAAAGCTAGTTAGCTGCTAACCAATAGCTTTGGAGACTGTCTGTGCTTTCACTTGCATACAGCCTGCCATTTTAATTTATGACAATGCAGTGAACCCTACATTGAAATTTGGTCATAATTCAATATAAATGGTGTTTTGATGTAATTAGGGTATATATATATGGTCCAGTTGGTACATGGATTAAAACATGAATGATAGTTGGATGGATATTGTCACCTGAAATACAACTATGTCAGACTGTTTGCTTGCGTCTGTTAGCTGAAGCTAGTTAGCTGCTAACCAATAGCTTTTGAGACTGTGCTTTCACTTGCATACAGCCTGCCATTTTAATTTATGACAATGCAGTGAACCCTACATTGAAATTTGATCATAATTTAATATAAATGGTGTTTTGATGTAATTAGGGTATATATATATGTTCCAGTTGGTACATGGATTACAACATGAATGATAGTTGGATGGATATTGTCACCTTGGGCATAAATTACATTGTCATCATTTCATATTGAACTCCTCGATGGGATACATTTAGTTATTTTGAGAGCTATTACATTTAAAAACATATAAATAAGATGGACCTACTTTCTGTGTTTCACTTCTCTACATGCTCAGGGCATGTGGATGCTCTGAGTATGTAGAGAAGTGATGTGGATGCTCTGAGCGGGCCCCGTGTGTCATGCGCGCAGCCGAGCACATGGCTAATTAAGCCCGTGAATATTCATGAGATACCCGAGGGGAAGACGGTGGAATAGTCGATCGTGATACCTAAAGTGCGGAGTTTCAACGTGGTGTCTAACGTTAAAAGACGTCAGGTGAGCTATTAGATAAATGTGTTGTTGCCGTTTTCTGAGGGGATACTAGCGTCGTACTTTACTATGAAAGTGTTGATTTATGGTAGAAACTGTTGTGCTAAGCTACGAGCTAACGTACAGGTGATTTACAACTAAGTGCTGATAGTGTTCAACGCAGGCTTGTATTTTGCAACTGACTGCGTTTGAAGGGGCCATCCGACCACACGTAACGTAATGTTTGAGTGGTACAAAGGTTCACATATTGCCAGACAAAGCATTGTAACACAAACTCTGTGCTTCGGTATATGCTAAATGCTCCACGGCAGGCTCGGGCCTAGTCAGGTAAACAACCTGTGGTCCGAGCCACCCTTTAAAGTGTAACACGAGTTATGAAATAATCAACCGATGTAATTATTCAGGGGTGATGATCTATGTGGAGGAGTCACAGTAGTTGAAGCATGTATACAAAATAGCGATACTCGTACCACATGTTATGTTCTCATAATTGAGAAAATAAATAAATAAAATACGGTGCGAAGCTACTCTGATAACTTTGCAACGAATATCACAAACCTTCGAACATAAATATGTCTCATTGAAATCACTAAGTTAGTTAATGACCATCTGTTTTCTCATATAGCACAGCTGTGTAATGATATAAAAATATTTTCACAGAGCCATGATGTCCAAAAGGAAGTCCAGGATAAAGCCTGTCGAAGATGCAATGTCGTACATTCTGTCTTCCAGAGACAAGCCATGGTTTGCAGAAAGATTTATCAACAATATCAAAGGTATGACCTCAAGCCCTTTTGGTAGCTGCAAATTACAGCAGTGCATTTCTAAATACTATTCATTAACACACACATTTAGAATGAAGAAATATTTAAGCTACTTGTCAGAAGATATCTTACAGAAAAAAACTGTGTTCAATCTGATGTTTTGTTAAAATCCAATGCATTCAGGTATAGGCATGTCTAAATAAGCTTGACTTCCATCAAAGAAGTTTCAAGTACACACTGGTGAAATCAAATATAGCCGGTTTGAGTTATTAATTTTATTTCTGCTGTATTTATAGTGTCCAGCACATTCAAATACCATTAAGGTAGGTGCTAGACCAATAGAAGACAGTAATGAAAATGTAAAAAGGACTGAACACTGCAACTGTCAGGCATATTCAGAGGTTACATTTTAAGTTAATGCGCAGAATTAGTTAAGCAAACAGAGAGCCTAAATACAGACTCGTGGGTCACATGGTTAACACATGATGGTACATCATTAGACCAGTGACCATCATGCATTCAATTTGGCTAATAACTAGATAAAGTCATCTCTTTATTTAAGATGGTATGTTTCCAGAGCATTTAGGAAACGGAATACAGCTCACAGATCTTCCCAAAGGAGGGGGACGACATATTAATCTGGGGTCAGCTCAAGGGAGCTACAGAGTACAGACTTTTTTTCATGCTGTATGGGAAAGGTTAAGGCAACTTGGTATGTCTTTCACTGAAGTTTATTTAATTCTGTGTCCTTGTAGGAAGAGGAGTGTTTGCTACCGAACCAATTGAGCAAGGCTCTTTTGTGTTGGAGTACAGGGGTGAATTCATATCAGTGGAAGAATGCCGATCAAGGCACTACTCAGAGACACAGAGTACATTCCTGTATGAATTTGATTGGCAGAAACGCCAGTGGTGGTAAGTATATGAGATGTATTTTTAGTAGCAATTAGGGTTTTCTTGTTTAGACCTGAAACATATTTAAATATGTATAAATTAACGAGTAAAATGTTAGACTTAATGTGCTTTAAATCTTAAGTGGCTCTTCAAATAAAACTGTGAAGATACACTTTATAAAAGTTGATATTTGAGTAGCACTTAGTTTGATGTATTGTTTTTGTTTATCTTTTAGTATTGATGCATCCAAAGAAGATGGGTCCCTTGGAAGATTAGTGAATGACAACCACACATCTCCAAACTGCATCATGAAAAAAGTTATAGTAAACAACAAGCCACATTTGTGTCTGTTTGCTGTGAAGAACATAGAAATAGGAAGTGAACTTGATTACAACTATGGTGATTCAAAATGGCCATGGCGTAACAAGGTGAGCTTGTTAGATCATGCATTGGTCACACTATATGATTTTTAAAGATGTTAAGTTTACTTCACACAACTTAGGTCTTGTAATTGAGAATCTTTGAGTCATAGTAAGACCAGTGTCCAAAGTGTATTTTTCTAAGAAGAAATAGTGACATGGGAAGTTCCTGAAACTGGTTAATGGCTGTATTTGAAGACCAGTAGTTCTTGTAATACATTTGTGGGCTGTCTACATTGAACATATCAGGTATACAGACCATTCCTAAAGCAACTGCTGCATCACGCTTCATTCTAATTAATGAAACTGTCTACACAAGGCTGAAACCAGCACTTAAAAAGTGGTGTGTTGGTGCTAAAGAGATCTGCGTTACAAACATAAAAATAGTCAAGTCTTCTATTTCCATTTTTACATGAGATTTTACATAGAGATGGATCATAAAGTCATGTCTCTTTTATATTATAGATTAAAAAGTAGTGACATGCTGTTTCAAAGACAGTTTTATGTGAGCAAACTTTTGTGACCTATAAATATGTCCAGACTCATGATTCCTGTCAGAGCTCACTGTCATCTTGTTCTATATCTAAACACCAGGTGACATACAAGCAGGCTCCTGCAGCAGAAGAAGAAGAAGAGATGGCTGTGCTTCCTGTTAATCTATCTTCCCGTGATGATGATGATGATGATGATGCTAGCCCAAAGGTAATGGAAAGAATGAATGTGTTTGAGTTCAGTACAGGGTACACTATTAACTTGACAGACTAGTTTCTATTTGAATGCCATTTGGTCACACACACGTTTCAGTTCATGTCCTCATGGGGCCCTGTATGTTACTCTTCATGCAAAGGATTTTTCCAACTTTTCTCTTCCACACACACACAAGTTTCAGTTCATGTCCTCATGGGGTCCTCCGTATGAACTGCTTTTTTAGTGATTGTGAACCTACAGGAAAACACTTCTCACCATCAAAACTTAAGTATTTACACTACAAATAATGCACTTTCTGAGCCGCTGCATACTGAAGAAAATATTTTGAAGTGAGATCCCATTTAGGGCCTCTTTTGTGATGTCATGATAGGGAGACCTCTAAGAATGACCCTCATGGGGTCCTCCGTATGAACTGCTTTTTTAGTGATTGTGAACCTACAGGAAAACACTTCTCACCATCAGAACTTAAGTATTTACACCACAAATAATGCACTTTCTGAGCTGCTGCATACTGAAGAAAATATTTTGAAGTGAGATCCCATTTTAGGCCTCTTTTGTGATGTCATGATAGGGAGACCTCTAAGAATAACCTTCATGGGGCCCTCACATCTTGTTCTATATCTAAACACCAGGTGACATACAAGCAGGCTCCTGCAGCAGCAGAAGAAGAGATGGCTGTGCTTCCTGTTAATCTATCTTCCCGTGATGATGATGATGATGATGATGCTAGCCCAAAGGTAATGGAAAGAATGAATGTGTTTGAGTTCAGTACAGGGTACACTATTAACTTGACAGACTAGTTTCTATTTGAATGCCATTTGGTCACACACACACACACAAGTTTCAGTTCATGTCCTCATGGGGTCCTCCGTATGAACTGCTTTTTTAGTGATTGTGAACCTACAGGAAAACACTTCTCACCATCAAAACTTAAGTATTTACACTACAAATAATGCACTTTCTGAGCCGCTGCATACTGAAGAAAATATTTTGAAGTGAGATCCCATTTAGGGCCTCTTTTGTGATGTCATGATAGGGAGACCTCTAAGAATGACCCTCATGGGGTCCTCCGTATGAACTGCTTTTTTAGTGATTGTGAACCTACAGGAAAACACTTCTCACCATCAGAACTTAAGTATTTACACCACAAATAATGCACTTTCTGAGCTGCTGCATACTGAAGAAAATATTTTGAAGTGAGATCCCATTTTAGGCCTCTTTTGTGATGTCATGATAGGGAGACCTCTAAGAATAACCTTCATGGGGCCCTCACATCTTGTTCTATATCTAAACACCAGGTGACATACAAGCAGGCTCCTGCAGCAGCAGAAGAAGAGATGGCTGTGCTTCCTGTTAATCTATCTTCCCGTGATGATGATGATGATGATGATGCTAGCCCAAAGGTAATGGAAAGAATGAATGTGTTTGAGTTCAGTACAGGGTATACACTATTAACTTGACAGACTAGTTTCTATTTGATTGCCATTTGGTCACACACACGTTTCAGTTCATGTCCTCATGGGGCCCTGTATGTTACTCTTCATGCAAAGGATTTTTCCAACTTTTCTCTTCCACACACACACAAGTTTCAGTTCATGTCCTCATGGGGTCCTCCGTATGAACTGCTTTTTTAGTGATTGTGAACCTACAGGAAAACACTTCTCACCATCAAAACTTAAGTATTTACACCACAAATAATGCACTTTCTGAGCTGCTGCATACTGAAGAAAATATTTTGAAGTGAGATCCCATTTTAGGCCTCTTTTGTGATGTCATGATAGGGAGACCTCTAAGAATGACCCTCATGGGGCCCTCACATCTTGTTCTATATCTAAACACCAGGTGACATACAAGCAGGCTCCTGCAGCAGCAGAAGAAGAGATGGCTGTGCTTCCTGTTAATCTATCCTCCCACGATGATGATGATGATGCTAGCCCAAAGGTAATGGAAAGAATGAATGTGTTTGAGTTCAGTACAGGGTACACTATTAACTTGACAGACTAGTTTCTATTTGACTGCCATTTGGTCACACACACACACACAAGTTTCAGTTCATGTCCTCATGGGGTCCTCCGTATGAACTGCTTTTTTAGTGATTGTGAACCTACAGGAAAACACTTCTCACCATCAAAACTTAAGTATTTACACTACAAATAATGCACTTTCTGAGCTGCTGCATACTGAAGAAAATTTATTGAAGTGAGATCCCATTTTAGGCCTCTTTTGTGATGTCATGATAGGGAGACCTCTAAGAATGACCCTCATGGGGCCCATTATGTGGATCTCTCTTTCTGTAATTATTTCTCAATGGGTGACACCTCTCACTATTAAAGTTACCATAATTATTCCCTGTTCTTATTTTACACTTTCTAAACTGCTGCATGATGAAGAAAACTTTTTGGAATAAGAACTGTGCAGCCTCTTTTCTGATGTTGTGAGAGTTTATGAGACTCCTAGAAAAATAATTCTGCTTGGCTAAAAGTTTTATGCTTATTAGAAAAATCTCATCACATACGCAAAACTTTCTAACTCTTGAATATTTTTACGTCCAGGAATATATCTTTTAGCTTTTTGTCGATACTGAGGGACTGTTGTACTAAAGGATTGGGCAACTTTTGCACTTTTTGAAAAAACAGGCTTTTTCATAATTACCTGTGCCTCATTACAAATAACAGCTAAATCACAAACACTGGTGCTAACAGCCCAGCACAGTTGGAGTGAAATATGTATAGTCTGCTTGTGGTAACTGCACCGCAGTGTTTATAAGAGATGTTATGCTCAACCCACCTGATTATTTTGTCTTTTATGATGTTTAGGAATTTACTGTCAGAGGATCATCCCTGGTGGATTATTCCGACAGTGATGAAACCAATGAGAATTGTTTAAATGACCAGCCATTGGGTCCACACTGTGATGAAGTTGTTCCAAAGTTGAGAAGGACAAAAAGCATTCTGGTATGCCCTTGACACTTAAAATACCAATAATTTATTGATCAGTCATTTACCCTTTTAATCTTTTCCCTGTAATTGATTTTGATAAATGCAAACAAAAAAGTATAACCGCACCATAATATCACTCTGCAGATGAAAACAGTTCCAGATTTTTCTGATGATCTCTACGATTCAAGTGATGACGGTACAGAGGGCCCTTCAACTCAGTCCAAGTCTGAGATGGCTTCACAAAGGGTGAGTGGAGGCTGTTGCTGTCCTGAAAGACTCTTTGTTATTGCTCTGTATTATCACTTAAAGGTTAAAACCTTCCAAACTGAATACCTCTTTTACTAACTACACTGTCAGACATACATATAATTGGTCAGATAGTCATAATTGCACGTCTGTTGCTCTAGTTGGTGAGCTTGGTGTTGTTTTTTTGTAGGTGCTGCCCTTTTAGTCGTAAATATTCATTCCATTCATATTTTCTCAAACATTTCAGTACATTTCTGCAAACAGTGTGCCTTTTTAATTCTTACCTCCACATTTGACAACATATTGGGATAAATTTACTAAATTTTTCTGACATAACTAGAGTATTTCCTTCTAACATTTAGGTTTGTATTACTAAACAAAAAGAGATAACCTTCACCCAACACAACTCTCATTTGTAGATGGAGACATTACAAGATTTTTGTCAACCTCTTAGTGATTCAAATGAGGGACCATTCCGATGTGCAATCAGACATTGAAGTTGTTCCAAAGCTGAGAAGGACAAAAAGCATTCAGGTATGGCTCTGACACTTTAACTGCCAATAACTAGGACATGGGGGCCTAGTGGGTGTTGGGTATGTGTTTTCTTCTGCAATTTATGAGGTATTCCTGTAAGTCTCTTGTGGATGCTGCTGAGAAGCTCCTGTCCCTGTCTGATGATCTTGTTACTTGTCCTCACAATCTTGTTCAAGGGGTTCAGTTCAGCACTTATTGAACCAAACCACACTGGGTTGTTAAAGGGTTGATAAAGGTTCCACAAAGCATCCATAGAAAGCTCAGAATACTTTTGGCTGGCCAAGAAACTCTAGAATAACAGTTTACTGCTGCTCTTCAGAATAAGCTTGTCGTTGATGGGGTTGCCAAGATATCTACACCCTTAAACATGCTTAGTTTTACTGCCCTTTACCTCCAATGTCAGTTATAGTCGAGCTCCGAACAGGCATCTGCTTATATTGTCAGGAACAGGGGCTTTATTCACATGTATTCTCTTGAGCACCCCCTCAATATCCCTTGGGTGAAAACTCTACATATATCAGTGTAAGCAGGCACATTGTACACAAGGTTGGTACTCAGTTCCTCCCACTCCAGTTTGAAGCTGTGCATAGTTTGGACTTCAGTGTTTGGAAGGCCAGCAAATGTCTTAACACCTTTCCAGAGATCCCTGGTTTTGGCCTCTCGGAAAACCTTTGTCTGATAATTCCTGTACTATTTCATTATTTAGCCTGCCTTGAATAAGTTCAGCCTCAGTCCTGTTGCCTGAAGCAAAAGCTGATTTCTTTTTTGTGTCTTTCAAATTGTTAGTGGTCCTGGATTCTTATCATTATCACTTTTAATACAATAACTATTTGTTCACAAAGATAATATAATTTGTGAGAACATCAATAGCTTCTGCCATACTTGTCTGGGAGATGAGCATTTCCCAGTCAGTGCACTCATTGTCTTGCAAGGTCTCAGTGGCCTCCTCATTGCACGGTTGCTTTTTAAAAATGGCCTCTCTTTGTACACAGTTGCTAGCATTACAGAGGCACAGGAGTCAGAAGATGAGGACAGTATGATGTCACTGCCAGCCAGCACCTCTGCAGCGTCTGCCCAAAACCAGAGAAGTTCTGCAAAAACTAGAGGTGAGCTGAGAAGAATAAGGCAGGTTAATGGACGAATTCTGTCCATTTATCTGTAAAAGACACAGTCACCATGTAATAATTATATAATTGTATAAAATCTTTACTGTCTATCACTACAATTTCATAGTTGTCACAATGACAAAACAAGGTATGCAAAGACCAAAATGCAGCCAGCTTACTGAGAGCTACTTTATATTCATATTTTAGTCAATAGCTGTCTTGTTTATTTGTTTAAACTATTTTCTGTTATCAGAAGCCAGGATGGCAGAAGCCCAGGAATCAGAAGATGAGGCAAGCACCGCATCACTGCAAAAAAGCATCCCTACAGCGTCTGCCCAAAACCATAGGAGGAAGTTTGCAAAAAAGAGAAGTAAGTTAAGAAGAACAAGGCAGGTTATTTGACTGTGTGACATTTAATATGCAACTTTAAGGCCTAGTGAGTAGTAAGCTAGATAGATGGAGAACACAGAAAAAAAAAAACTTCTAGCAGACCAAGTTAGCCTGTAACTATCTGTTGCAATCAGAGGTGCAGGAACTAAATCCACTAAATTTAATTCTCAACAAAATTTGTTCTTGTTTTTTCATAACTCTGACTTGTTTCCTTTATGAAATGGTTGGTCATACTTTTCTTTTCACTGCAAAAGTCATTAAATTCATCAAAATAGTGAATGAACAGATATGCAATCCCACAAACTGTGGGTTGCTAAGTCAAAGGAATAGACACATTTAAGTTTCATGTAGTTGTGGATTGTGAATGTGTATTGTGATTTATAGACAAGCTTGAAGCTCTGGTATCTGCATCATGGTATCACATAGGCTACATGGATTTCTATTATATGATAAAGTTTTAAGGCTGTGAAAACCACAGGTGAGGGAGGGAGATAGCCCTAAATATGCATGTATTTAAAGCTAGGAGAACTGTGGTGAGTTGTGGGATTAAACAGATTTGTTAATTATCTGTAAAATCCTCCATGTTGAAAAGCTTCAACATTTTGTTCCCAAGTTTTTTAACTGATATTAAGATATCTTTGAATCAAGGAAAAAATACAAGCTCACTAAATGGCTGAAATAAGTTCACCAAAACAATTGAAAAGTGAGATTTGAACCAAGAAAGACTTGGGTCGCCATCTTGGACATGCCTAGTGTAATAAAATGTGGTCAGACATGTTAAACCTATTGGATTTACAGTTATCTTTACTTTATGCAGTAGAAAGAATAGCTTCACTTTCAGAAAATATAGAAAGTAAATTCACCTGATGACTGCCATTGATATACAGTATAAGCTCTACACGCTTTGGGGAAACACTCTCCTTTGAGTCCCTGTTAGTATTCAGCAGTCTCATCTTTGTTGTGCTTTAAGTAACTAGACCACAATGTCTATGAGTCGAATTAAAAAGCCAATTACAGCAGTTTAAAACCAGAAATCCCTCAGCTGAATTCTAACTTGGAGCCATAGATCTGGAAACATGTTTATAATTACTTTAACTTGGACTACATCATTTTATCAGTTTATTTTCTCTTAATACTTGACACAGCATAGCTTACTTAAACTACTCAGTTTACTTGCCTCACCTGCGCTGAATTCTGTAATGCATGTGTGGGGGACCAGGGTAAGGCTGTCTGGGTAAGTCACAAAAGTCGTGGGTTATGTTTTGCGTGTGGCAGTGGAAACACTGCACACCCAGTAGGTAGACAGTGACATGGGATTAACTTGATTCCTTTTAAGATGTTTTGTCTATTTGGTGAATTATTTCATGGATGAATTCAGTGACTAAAAGGGAAATGAAGGACATCATTTTAATAAAGGGGACATGTCAGAAGTTCTGAACACAGGTAGGAGTACAACAAAAACTGAAGCCTTTTTGATTTTTTTTTTCTGCATGTGGATGAACAACACTTTGCATTTGTGAACATTCATTAGCACATAGTAGGGTCTACAGCCAGAAGCTCAGCATGAAGAGTATAGACCACCTCCTTCACAGGGTCATCATTGGTATGGCACTACTGTCAGCCTGGGAACTAAAATGACTGGATAATATTTTAAATCTGGGGTTGACTAAACCATGGATAAGCTAACTTAAAAGACCTCCATCACCTTGGGTTTATTAGGTTTTAGTTCTGTGACACCTAGGGGGTTGTGTGTAAAAGAGCTATAAGGCACCCATTTAGTTAATGGTTGGTAAAACTATGTATATTTTTCTGACTGTGGGAGAGTCCTGTATGGTCTCTCAACCAAGTCAGTACTTCATTGGATGACCAATGGAATCAATCTGATATTGTTTCAGTTCTAGTTATGATTTAAAATTCTCAAAACTCTGTAACTTGTCCTTTTTATGCCCATTTAGGTAAACAAACTGCTGTTAAAAGAAACTGGACACCAGAAGAATGTGCTGCAGTACGACGACATTTAAAGAAATTCATTGTGATGGCGCAAGTCCCAGGGAAGGAGGACTGTCAGCGCTGCATCACTGCAGAACCTCAAGCTCTGAAGAGCCGAGACTGGAGGGCAGTGAAATACTTTCTTAAAAATCGAATTTCTTCTCTGCGAAGAAAAATAGAGTGAAAGTGTTTCACTGAACAGGGTAAAAGATAGGCTAGTAGGAGGAAGTTCTATAATATTTGACATAGCCCTACTGGAAGCAAAACAAAGCTCAACAATGTTTTTATATTCTCTGAAGTCTCACACATATAAAATAGATTCTTGCATTATAACATAAACTGAGCTCAGGTGCACCAATGTCCCACTCAGTCTGGCTGTATTTATTCCTGAAATGATTTAGGGAATGTGTTACAGTAGTCATAAATTTAACCACTTTATGTTAAAATATGTTTATATCATAATCTACTTCATATAGCTGAGACTGAAGAGGATCTGAAAACATGTTTGTGCTCTGTTTTACCTCCGGTAAGGACGTCTCAAATACTAAAGTACGTCAAAGTCTCCAATGTTATCATGTTTTTATGTTATTATGTTGTGTTTTTATCAACACAAGGAGCTGTTTTCCTGTTACCAAAGCTCATTGTAATACTCAGCACTTGATTTGCAGCATTAACAGTTTTCTGCATACATGTTATCAGTTATTACATTATGAGAAAATTATAACATAAACTAAGCATGCAGCAATTCTTTTTTTACTTTTTTCTCAAAATAACAAAACTCTGGCTTACTTTATATTATAACTTTTTAATAATGTAGCTTATTTCATCAGGCACATTACGCTGTTGTAATGTAATGTGTTTATTGTTTTGTAGTATGTTCAGATTATAACATAATGAGCTTTTATTACACTAAAGTAATTACTTTATGTGTAGTTAATTACATTTTTTAAGTTAAATACACTATGTGTAGTTGTTGTTTTAGCCATTGCCTCCAGTCATCATAAGTTGGTTTAGACAGAGCTGTTTTTGTTGTTGACTTTACTCAGACCTTAGTTTGTATTATTAACATTTAAAATGCAAATATTGTCTGACAGTCACTCTGTCTTTATCCACAAACAACACATGCTCACTGAAGACAAAATGTGTTGCAGAGTTCATTTTAGGGAATGTTTTCTGTAAAAAAAATGACCGATGGTAGTTCCAGAATGAAAAATGTTAACCTTAAATAAGATAAAGGGGTTCGTTTGTCAAGAAAAGTCACCATACTTTAGAGAGTTTTCAGCGGGTGATTGTTTTTTAATCATCACATCACTGCTGTGTCTACCTAATGTGAGGAGAGGAGATGCAGGATGTAAATCTGAATGTAAACCTCTGCTGCAGCCCTGCAGTTTGTTTGTTAATAAAAAACAAACTAAAGAAACAACTGATATCTCCATTTAGTTAATGGTCCCTGCTAAGATATAAAGGCTAGAAATATTTGTGTGTGTGTGGAAGTGGATCCCACAAGTGACGAATGCTAGAAACGGGGTCCCATAAGTAGCCAAAAAACTAGCACAGAGAAAAAAGTTTAGAATTTGGATTAACTGAAGTCACTGAAAATTTTGTTAATTTTTTTTAAGCTTGCCTGATTTTTTACAGCAGCCTGGGACCACTGGAAAGGGTGGGTCCCACAATTGGGTAAAAAACGTGGGGCCCCGCAAAGTGGCAAATACGAGTATGTGTGTGTTTGTGTGTGTGTGTGTTAGTTTGCAGTAAGTACAGCAGAGAGATGATCTGAGCCTCTTGGTTCCAGTAAAAGTCTCACAGCATCACCTGATGACTCACCTGCTGCATCACCCACACGATGACATCATCAGATTTATGACACACACACACACACACGCACACACACACACACACACACACACACACACACACACACACACACACACACAGCGGAGAACATCCTGGTCTTGCCGTGCTGATCCGCTCCAGCATTGTCCATTATCATAACATTAATTATTAAAGATCAATAACTGATGATGAAGCCCGACACTGGCCTCACCTTCGTCCTCTCCCAGCATCTTATGAGGAGGGATCACAGAGAGGATCACAGAGAGGATCACAGAGAGGATCACAGAGGCTTCAGGTTCCTCTCATCAAACTCAGCCACCAGCTAAAGATATAATCTGACTCCACACGTAGATTTAAAGATGGTTTATTTGTCCAGGTATTAAACTTCAAAGCGTCACAGCAGAGATCTCATCACATACCACCTCCGAGCTAATAAACTGAATTATTCATCCATCTAATCTGTGTTCCTGCTGACCGCTCAGAGTCAGAGCGCAGCGAGGGCTTCAGCTTCAGCCCGTACAACACTTCAGTGCTGAGGGACGAGTGTTTGGTTACAGAGAGGAGGAGGAGGAGGAGGAGGAGGAGGATCGAGCAGGTATTGAACTGCAGTTTTTAAGCACCACAGAGCTCTTCTTTGCTGTCTAGTTGGCCTTCGTCTCACTCACAGCTCTGCAGGAGAGGAGAGATCCTTTATCATCATTACACATCTGATTGGTCATTTCAGGACAAAGTGAACATGTGTGAAGGGTTTTTTTTGCACCAAATCCCAACAAATGTTCTCCTTAGACTCTTTCCAAACAGAGCAGGTCTAGACCGTACTCTATGTTTTATTATTAACAAAGACCCAACATCAAGACAGGATCAGATCCAGTCCCATCTTACAGACAGGATTCAGTCTGATCTCATCTTAATCCACCATGAGCAGAGCACTTTGCAGCATTTAGCAAGTTACAGTGGCAAGGACAAACTTCCTTTAACAGGCAGAAACCTCCAGCAGGACCAGACTCATGTTAGACACACATCTACTGAGACCGTGTTGGAGAGAGGGATAGAGGGAGATGAAGAGAGAGAGAGAGATGATAGTGGTGAGACAGATAGAAGTCTTTGTAGCAGCTGGAGTCTGGCACGTCCACAGCAGCAGAGATCCAGAGGAACCTACAAGACAAGGGAGCTCAGGGACTCCAGAAAGGTCTATGGTTAGTAACTTTAATGGGACAGGAAGAGTTAAAGTAAGAGACAGGCAGACAGAGGAGAGAGAGGGAAAAACAGGATCCCAGAGTGTCAGTCTAAGCCTAGAGCAATATAACTAAGAGCTGGTCCAAGCCTGATCCTGCTCTAACTATAAGCTTTATCAAAAAGGAAAGTTTGAAGCCTTCTCTTAGAGTAGAGAGGGTGTCTGCCTCCCGGACCCTGACTGGTAGATGATTCCAAAGGAGAGGGGCCTGATAACTGAAAGTTCTACCTCCCATACTACTTTTAGAGACTTTAGGAATGATGAGCAGGCCTGCATGTTGGGAGCGTAGTGTTCTAGTCAGTCTACTCTGTTTCTTTTCCCCACATGAACCAGGAGCCAGAGATCACTTCTGATTCTACGTCTGAAAACAGCAACCCACAAACCGAGACTCAACCCATCCAGAACTAAAGCAAACACCAGAATCCAGCAGGGACTCATTACCCGACGAGCCGGGAATCAAACCTGCGTGTTCACGTGGAAACTATTTGACGTGTCTTCACGCCGGGTGGATTTTCAGCCCTGCTACAAAGACTGAAGGCTGAGGGAGCGTGAAGGCTGTCAGCGGTGTTGCAGTGATGTTGGTGCTGTGTTTATTTATTCACACTCCCAGAATGCACCAGGATTTACATGACTGAACGTACTCAGCACCACCTGTGCGGACTGAGTCTTAAAAACCTGCTTTTAATGAACACACGAGGCATGTCTAGCAAAGTGAAACACGTCTCCCCCTGAAGGTGGACCTTGAGCTCTGACATTTGTCATTTTTATTTTTCCTTACAGTTAAACCAAGCTGACACGACATCATCTCTACTGTCACACTGCAAAAAACTGAGATCACTCTGACTTCTGATTCAGAGTTTCATAAAGCTGATTATAATCTTTATTGATCATTGTAATATGATCGGATAAAGTCACATTCTGGTCTCAGCTGCTTGATGCTGTAATCTGACTCATGGACAAGGACAGAGGACGGAGGAGAGGAGTCGAGGAGAGGAGGGGAGGAGGACAGCATGTTTTTGTCTCACTCAGATGTAACTTCTGGTAATCGCTCTCAGGCTGCTCTGAGCTCTTCCAGTCAGTCATGTGACCCGTCTGCTCAGGGATCTCCCCATGGTCATGTGACACCCCCGTCTCTCTCTTTCTCTCTCTCTCTCTCTCTCTCTCTGTTGATCTAATGCTAGCTCTGCTTCCCGCCTCACTCCATGAATTCTTTCAGATGTCAACTCTTCATCCCTCCCCTACTCCTTCTTCTTCTCCTCGTCCTCCTGTCCTCCTCCTCTTCTTCTTCCTCCTTCTTCTCCTCCTCCTTTGTTCCTACCTTGTCCTCCATGTTTCCTTTGTCCTTCTCCTCACCTCTCATTTTCAGCTCCTCACTCCTCCATCTCCTGTTCCTCCTCATATTTCTTCTCTTATACATGATCCTCCTTTATTCCTCCTCTCCTCTTTTTACCTCCTCCTACTTCTCTCACATCCTCAGTTCCTCTCTTCTCCTTTCCCTTCTTCTCCTTCTCTCCTACCTGATCCTCTTTGTTTCCTTTGACCTGGCTCATGTGCCTCGTCCTTCCACCACACTCCTCTTTGGTATTCTTCTCCTTTGCTTCTACCTTATCCTTCTTGTTTCCTTTGTTCTCCTCATCACCTCCTCTTCCTCCTCTCTCTCCTCCCACTCTTCTGCCTCCTCCTCCTCCTTTGCTCCTACCTTATTCTCTTTGTTTCCTTTGTCCTCCTCCTCCCCCCTCCATCTCTCCTACCTGTTCCTCCTTGTATCCTTGGTCCTCCTCCTCACCTCATCACCTTCTCTTCCTCCCCCTCTCCTCCTCCTCCTCCTTCTTCTCTCATATGTAATCCTCCTTTCTTCCTTCTTTCCTCTCCTTCCTCCTCGTCCTTTGCTCCTACCTTATCCTTCTTGTTTCCTTTGTCCTCCTCCTCCTCCTCCTCATCCTTCTCCTCCTCCTCCTCCTCCTCCTCTAACCTGATCCTCTGTTTGTCCCGTCTGGATCTTTGAATTATTCAGTACGCAAAGTCTGACACAGAGAGAGAGAGAGATGAGGGGAGAGGGAGAGGGGGAGTCAAGGGAGTAAAGGAGGGGTGGTGATGGAGTGATGGCAGCAGATGTCAGGCTGGGAGCTTCCCAGGAAACCCCACACTCATCTTCCTCACCCTCCTCTTCCTCGGCTGGCAGCTCCGATGCATACTCAGGAGTATAACCGGCCGTCACATGAGGTAAACTGAAATAGACGACGTTCCTGAAGCAGACGAGGAGGAGGAGGAGGTCATCATGACGAAGCAGAAGAGCTGGACGTCGGTCTGAACACCTGTTACCTCACACTCCATTAATACACCTGGACCATGTTTTAAATAGGAGAGAATCTAACAGGTTTTTAAAATCATTTAAAGTTTATATTTAGTTTAAAACAGAGCAAAGATAACAGATCAAATGTTGATGAAACACATATGATCATTTTAAATGATGCTAGCAGCAGCGTAAACTCTGACTGAGGTGTGGTTGTGTATCAGGACGTCTCTTCAACCGATAGGAACACCACTGAGTCTGCTGTTAGCTTAGCTTAGCATAGACACTTTGTCTCGGAAAACTAGCATGAATTTGAATGTATTATTTCCTAAGGACTCCATCTAACCTCTCCCCTCGGAGCTCCTCCAAAACGACGCCCCCCCTCACATGCACGATTCACGACCATATGATCGTGACCAGGGGTGCATCTCACTCGGCTGGAAGTGAAGCTTTCAGCAGAGTGTCTGTCCCTGGTGGCTGGCTGCAGTATAGGTCAAAAAAATTGGACGCTACAATACATATCCATTTTCTGCAGGACTTACTAGATGTCATTAATTTTTTTGCCTCTCAGAGCCCCCATGGTGAGAGCTTTTTAGACTCTGATCCGGACTACAGTCCTGAGCAAAGCACCTCATTGGGTCAGAGGGGACTGGCCCAAGGTCGAGCGAGAGGGGCAGTCAGTAGAGGCAGGGGAAGCAGAGGCAGGGGACGGGGAGTGTATGCCAGGGAAATGTACGTGTAGGAGGCGGGCAGAACGGCAGGACAGGATTTGATTGGTTTCATCATTTGGCTCCTGATGGCAGGGATTGGTGGATCTAAATCTGACTTCCCACCCATGCTTTAATATATCAATGAAAACTAAAACAATGAAAACTCAATTTTCTGATTTTTTTTATTAAAATTTGAATAAAAAGACGCTTCACAAATGAAACTATGACAAACTGAGAAAACGGTGTCGCTTTAAAAAAACGCCAAAATAAAACGTCTTTATTTATTTCTTATACAGATGATATACAGGTCCTCTCTTCTCATTGGTTATTGCAGGCATTCTGTTGGAGGCAGTCGGACCCGGAATCCTAAATATAAACATGTTTGCTTTTTATAACCAGGACCACCTCAGACCACGAGAAATACTCATAAGAGAAAACTCTGAGCACATGTGCGACTGCTTCACTTGAGCTGTAGGTGAAAGGGATCAGAGACAAACACCTTTATTGTTGTTGTGAATATTCATCTCTCTTAGTAATGAAGTAGTCTGGTCTTTGAGTCACAGGTTCACTCTCTCAATTATGAAAGAGAAGGTCTCAGTTTTACTGTAAATGCAAATTAGTTCCAGTTATCAGTATAAGCCCAGAGTCCCAACTCTCACAGGATTGAAGCTGTAGATCAGAATCAGAATCAGAAATACTTGATTTATCCCGGGAGGGAAATTCAGGCATTACAGAGATCTTATAAACAGTATGTAAGAAAATATGAATAGAAGAAGGAATAAAATAAGATAGAAATAAAATCAAATGATAATAAAGTAAATACAGAAGCACAGAATAGTTAGAGTTAGCTCTGTAAATCATCCAAGTGTTTTCTTTGTTGCTTTAGTCAGAGACCCTAAACCAGAGTTTCTTTAGCACCTTTGAATCCAGATTGTTTGTGGATATGCTGAATGTTTCTCATAACATAAACTGGTTTCAGATTCAGAATCACAGAGACTTCATTCTCCCCATGGAGGAAATTTTGAAACCTAACCCTGGAAACCTCCAGCAGGTGTTCCCCAGTTCTCCCCTCTGACTGGTCACATTCCTCCTCTGAGCCACCGTACCGTCCCCTCTTGTACCACTGTGGGTTTCTGTTTTTGAGGGAAACCCCTCACAGACAGCTCCATGCAAATGTAGAGGTGAAAGGTGTGAGATCCCCCCCCACCCTCTGTCCTCAGTGTGTGAGGCGCTTCAGTGATCAGTGAGGGGAAAGAAACCCTCAAAGACTCCTGACCTTTACTCCACCTGCAGATCCTGCCACGTAGACTCTGAGCGTGCTGAGGGGACAAAACACAGAGAGACAGAGAGACACACAGAGACGTTTGTTTTTAGAGTCATCAGAGAGGAAGAGAAATCAAAAGCAGAGAAACAGAGAAGAAGAGGGGAGGAGGAGAGGAGTCAGTCTGTCGTGGGGTTGAAGGGGAATCCTGTTTGGTCTGTCAGTGAATCTCTGAGGGTTCACTGCAGGGAGAGGGTGGGGTGTGTGTGTGTGTGTGTGTGTGTGTGTGTGTGTGTGTGTGTGTGTGTGTGTGTGTGTGTGTGTGTGTGTGTGTGTGTGTGTTTGTGTGTGTGTGTGTGTGTGTGTGTGTGTGTGTGTCAGCTGCTCTCCATGATGTGTCTAATTTCTGTTGTTCATACTTCATGTCTCCACCTCTCCTCTCCTCCTCTCACAGTAGAGTCAGTTTCTCTTTAGCTTCCTCTCAGTCAAACCCTTTCAAAATAAAACTAAACTAATGTGAAATAAAAAAATAAAAGGTAATAATTAATGTTCATGAATAAAGACATAAACAACAAGTAAAAACACACCAGCTGGAACACCTCCTGGACTCTGAGGGTTTTGGCTGTGTTCGCTCTTTGGCTCTGGACACGTTAAAAACACTCCACAGACTTCTGCTTGTTGTTGGTCCGTGTTCTTTAACGTCAGGTAGATCAGACCCTACCTGTCAGAGCATGAACACAGCTCCTGGTTCAGGTGCTCAAACATCAGCCATTAGCTGCATTCACACCTGCACAATGCTCCTGAAGACATCCTGAAGTTGTGAGCGTGAGCTGCATGTGTAAACACACACAACTGGAACTTTTACCCCGACTTCACCTGGACGTTTTCCTGCCGGCCTCCTGAGAAAGTTCAAACCAGGGTGAGCTGATGTTGAAATGCAGCGGGAGATACCCACATAGCAAACTTGGACTGGCCCAGATCTGGTCCACACGATACACTTAGACTCGGCCAACATACCGCAAAGAATGATGGCCCTTAAGTGGCCCAGATATAGTTTGCCAGACACAGCCCACACATGGGCAGGCACCCAGCCAGCTGCAGACACACTGGTGGTCCTATGCTGGCCCATATCTAGTTCGCCAGAGGTGTCCCACACATGTCTGCCGCTGGCCGCAGTGTAGACGTTTTGAAACCCAATGATGGTGGACGCCATGCTGGAAGTGCAGACTCAGCCTGACTTTCAAGGCACCCAAAAAAAGGTGGAGCTGAGGCAGACTTTAAACCCTTTTCGACCGAGGCAGTTTCAGGACCAGTTCTGAGCCGGCGCTCAATTGAGAACCAAACCAGAACCAGAACCAGAGCTCCTGAACACTTCTGTTCATTTTACTGAGTGTGTGTGTGACAGACTACTGACTGCCGTGACTCCTCCGTGTCAGACCTCTGAGGAGATCCAGGCTGAAGCTGCACGACTCGTCTTCAACTAACCCTCTGCACACATCACTGCAGTGTTCATTTCACTGCAGCGACTGTAGAGAGAAATAAAACAGCTCCTCCTGACCTGCAGGGGGGGGCGGAGGTCAAAGGTCAGACAACTACTCCTGCTCTTCACAGCCTGACACTCTACAAACATGACAGCTGAGACCGCAGTGTTTGTATATGTGTTTGTGTGTGTGTGATATCTAACTCTGTGGATAAATAAACCTCAGTGTGTCCTGTGGTGAAAGTGTTTGTTTAAACACGGGCAAATTGCACCGTGAGAGTGTGTTTCTGCTTGTGTGTATGTTTCTGCGTGTGTGTGTGCATGCTCTCAAGTCATCATATTTGTGTGTGTGTGTGTGTGTGTGTGTGTGTGTGTGTATGTGTGTGTGTGTGTGTGTGTGTGTGTGTGTGTG
>NC_048273.1:9987851-10025351 GCF_009762535.1 Notolabrus celidotus | reverse complement strand
TAGCACACACATGCTAATGTTGCCCAATCCCAAGCAGCATCCTTCAGTGTTGAAATAAGAGGCTTATGCAGAAACTGCAGTTCCTCAAGTGTCCACTTAAGGCTGGCTGCAGAAACACCAGAAACCACATACATACCCATACAAAGAGCCGATCCTTACAGCAGAAATAAACATGTTTACAGCCTGGTTCAAAAAGCAGTCTAGGTCTGAAGAGCTAATTTCTCTATCATTGATGCTTTTTTAGCTCACTGGTTTTTAAGATATTAAAGTTTTGAGATTTGCATAATTAGGAGGGCAGGGTAATGAATACAGAAATTAGCTATAGAGAGAGTTTTTACCACAGTGTCAACAGGCAGAGGGGACATGTGACCAACTCCTTCTCTCAGGTTAGTTTGACATGTATGGTCGTCCCTGGTGTCTCTTTTTCTGTCTTCAATTTATCACTGTTGTTATTCCGCTTTGATCAATCGTAAGCATTCCATTCTATTCTGCTTTGATCTGTTCCGTTCCTTACTATTCTACGTTGATCTGTTCAATTCTATTCTGCTTTGATCTGTTCCATTCCGTTCTTTTCTGCTTTGATCTGTTCCATCCTATTCTATTCTGCTTTGATCTGTTCCATCCTATTCTATTCTGCTTTGATCTGTTCCATCCTATTCTATTCTGCTTTGATCTGTTCCATCCTATTCTATTCCGCTTTGATCTGTTCCATCCTATTCTATTCTGCTTTGATCTGTTCCATCCTATTCTATTCCGCTTTGATCTGTTCCATCCTATTCTATTCCGCTTTGATCTGTTCCATTCTATTCTATTCAGCTTTGATCTGTTCCATCTCATTCTATTCTGCTTTGATCTGTTCCATTCCGTTCTTATCTACTTTGATCTGTTTCATTCTATTCTGCTTTGATCTCTTCCATCTCATTCTATTCTGCTTTGATCTGTTCCATTCCGTTCTTTTAGCATGGGGCTCTATGGGGACTGACTCACTGCTGGAGACACACTCTAGCGGACAATGGGGGAACTGCAGGTTTTTGGACTTGTTACACACACACTCATACTCCGCTCTGATGGCTGTCACTCTAAGGAGGGTGACAGCTGTGACATTATTAAACTTGGGGCGCAGCTTATAGTTAATTCTCAAAGTGAAAATAATTATATAGGATAAATAACAAACACTGCTGTTGGTGTGGCTCTTTAAACATGGTGTTCATGGAAACAAAACCCACGAGTGGCACAAGACACACTTTGTGGACTTGAATCTGTAGTTTCTTTCTTTGTTTTCGTTTTCTCTATCTCCAACCCTCCTCCTACTCCTCCTCCCCCTATCTGCCCCCTCGCCCTCCTTTCACAGAGTCAGGGGTTTAGAGAGAAGTCAGCGCAGAGATCCTCCACAATGCAAAGCAGATGTGTGAAATGCACACACACACACACACACACACACACACACACACACACACACACACACACACACACACACACACACACACACACACACACTTACACGTGGAGGAGCAGCCCAGAGCGTTCGGGGCCACAGGGTGGAGGGAGGGAGGAGTAAGCAGGAACGGCTCTGTTGCTCGGATACCGCCAAAATAAAACAGAGTTCAGCTGAAACAGTTTCACACAGAAACAACGTTCAGGACCGAAAACACGTGTGTGTTTCTCTCTCTCTGTGTGTGTGTGTGTGTGTGTGTGTGTGTGTGATAATCATGGGAGAATAACACTGCAGCTCTCTCTCAGGTCACATTTCAGAACAATCGGTTTAAAAGATGCAGAGCGATGTTTCTGCTGCTCATGTTTCAGAGTGTGTGAGGAGAGCTGAGGAGTTCAGGCCTGCTGATACTTGCAGGTGTGTGTGTGTGTGTGTGTGTGTGTGTGTGTGTGTGTGTGTGTGTGTGTGTGTGTGTGTGTGTGTGTGTGTATGTGTGTGTGTGTGTGTGTGTGTGTGTGTTAGGTGTGTGTTAGGTGTGTCTGTGATTGAACTGTTTTCCAAGCTGCTCATCACACAGAGAGGAAGGGAGGTCGTTGCTTGTCAGTCACTCTCCACTGTTCATCCTGTTTTCTGTTTGTCATCTCTCTCTCTCTCTCTCTCTCTCTCTCTCTCTCTCTCTCTCTTTCTCTCTCTTGTTAGCTTCAGCTTCTTTTTGTTGGTTAAAGTAACTTTTCACAAAAATCCGCTACAGTCCTCTAAATTTGTAGCCTAGCAGAGTAGCCTCTTAGAAGTATAAGATGTTACATTTAGTGCTGTAAACTTTTCTTATATTAGGATTATGTTGGGTATGGTTACACTTTCTTTTTGCAGTCTGAGTATCGACCAATCAGGTGTCTGCAGGAGAAACACTGTATAGAGAGCAACAGCAGGAGGAACACAATCCAGCATAATGACGGCTCCCATGGTTGTTAATCTGAGGAGGATTTCTTTCTCTCTATAAACAGATATCTGCATGAAGAGCATCTAACAATCTGTTCTAGATCAAACGTTTACACTGAGACACAAATCTGCTTGATGCTGTGTCACTAAAGACATGAGCGTTTAGATTTCCTGACTTCCTGGAACGCAGCATCAGAAATGATGGATCCCACCTCCATTCAACAAACAATCATTGTAAAAGTAGTTTTCTTCTCCTCTTGAGGACAGACACATGTTGAATCTGGTTTAAGGGTCTGGATTTCAGTCTGAGAAGGGTTCTGGCCTCTGTCTGTAGTCTGAGCAGTATCGACCAATCAGGTGTCAGCAGGAAATACAGTCTGTATGGAGAGCAACATCAGGTGTTCTAGAATTCTGACATCATCAAAGACAGAATTCTGGAATTCTGTCTTTGATGATGTCAGAACTCGTCTGACGTCAGAGTTCTGAGAACAAATGGAACATTTCGTGAAGAAGGTCAGAGCTAAAAAAACATCAGTGGCCACGGTTACATGATGTTTTTTAATTCAGAATGAATTATTAAGAATTAAATAATTTGGAATTACAGTATTCTCCTTCGGGTTTACATGGAAATAGTAATTCCGAATTGAGGTTTACATGGAAAACACATTTAATCGTCTTTATTCAATTCCACTTAAGGTCTGGGGGTTGGGAAGGGTTCTGATTGGACAGGGGTGCGTCTACTGGAAGAAAACAGACTCCAGTTCCTGCTTCTTTTATTTTCGGTTACAACATGGAAGACCACACACATACTGCTTCACTTTCGTCAGCTGAGGAGGAGAAGAGAGATAGAGGACCGGAGAAGGGAGGCGGAAGACCGTTCTTTGGCAAATCAAAGCCAACGGTTAGTACAACGGCTGCTCTACCTCAGCCCACTGCCACATCCCGCTTGCAAGGCCAGACAGCAGTGGATGAAAGTGCGAAGCAAGGAATAATTAATAAATAGTCTTGGCTCAAGTCCAACGCTTGCTTCAGGCGGCCATCCTGGAATATGTGCTCGTCAGCGCGGAATATGTGCGCCATCGCGACAGGACAAGGGAACGAGCATCCGCAGAACAAACAGAATTAATTCAATGCAGAATGAACGTATACATGATCGAGGAATTATTCAATTCAGATTTAAAATCAGAATAAACCAGACACTTACTTTGGATTTAAGTTTAATTCGGAATTGTCATTTTCATTCAGAATTAGGTGCTCACATGGTCATTTTTAATCTTTTTAAAGAGGATTTGATTTTTTTTCTGAATTAGAGAGGAATTAAAAGTCTCATGTAAACGTAGCCAGTGTCTCTAATCCTCTTTCATAGACCTCCATTCAACAAACAAACATTGTAAAAGTAGTTCTTCTCCTCTTGAGGACAGACCTGACAAAGCTTGACTTTTGACTAAGCTACAAACAGAAACATAGGACTCTAAAAATGAGGTTATTGTTGACTAAAGAGAGAGAGAGAGAGAGAGAGAGAGAGAGAGAGAGAGAGAGAGAGAGAGAGAGAGAGAGAGGGACCAGAGTTGATTGGTTATCCGGTCATGTTATGATAGACTCGTCTCTGAAGGCCGAGCCTCTCTGTGTTTACAGCTTGTTGCTCGTAATGGGAATCATCTGAGCCTCTGCAGCATAATTGTCCTTGTGGGCCACCGTACGAATACCCGCAGACACCGCTCAAAGGCAGAGCAGTATTAAAAAGCACGCTGGTGCTCTGATATAAAAACTACTCTGACTCTAAGAAGACAAAGCCTGGTTGGAGTAAAACATGTGCAGCACACACAGAAAGAATGTGAGCACTGCATGAGAGACAGAGGGAGAGGTTTGGATGTTACTGAGCTGTAAAAGTTTCCCAGAGGAATGCTCGGCGCCTCCTGCAGGGTCGGGCGGGGCCGGCGGACTGTGGTCTGGTATGCTAGGTGAGGCAGGGAGGGGCGAGGTTGCTGAGGATGGAGATTAAGACGAGAGAGGAAGAGCAGAGGGTCAGTGGGTTTGTTTGGCTGCTCCTCACTTTACTCCCCGTCTCTGTCGTCTCCTCCTGTGGGCGTGGCATCACCTCTCCACGCTCCCACAACAACGCCAGCTCAACACACGGCGTCCGATTATGAATGTCATGTAGAAGAGAGGAGGAGAGGAGGAGGAGGGAGAGAAGAAAATGTGGAGAAGAAAAGGATGTGCTGAGGAGGATTAGGAAGAGTAGAAGAGAAGGAGGAGAGGAGGGAGTGTAAGAGGAAGAGTAAGACGAGGAAATGAAGAAGGGACAATAAGGAGGAAAGAGAAGGTGGAGGTAGAGAGGAAGGAATGGTAGTGAAAAAGTATAGAAGAAGATAGTAGGATGAAGATAAGGAAAAGAAATAGGAGGTGGAGAAAGGATAGAGGAGGGGAAGGAGAAAGGGAGCAGGATGAGGAAATGAGTGAGGGAAGTGGGGAGGAAAAGAGAAGCTTGAAGAGAAGGGAGAAATAGGAGAGGAAAGGAAAGGAAAGACGGAAGAGGAAAAGAAGTAGGAGGAAGGAAAGGAAGGGCAGAAAACAAAGGGAGGTAAGGAGAGGAAAAAGAGGAGAGAATAAAGATAGGTAGAAGAGGGACAGGAAAAAGAGTTGAAGGAGATGAAGAGGGGGATGAAGTGGAGGAGAAGGAAAGGAAAGGTGGGAGAAACAGTGAGCGACATGAGAAATAGCTGCAGTCAGTGAAACATTTGGCGAGGGCATCGAGCAGGCAGAGCTTCAGGGCTGTGTGTGTGTGTGTGTGTGTGTGTGTGTGTGTGTGTGTGTGTGTGTGTGTGTGTGTGTGTGTGTGTGTGTGTGTGTGTGAGTCTGGCATGATCCCAGCAGAGTAACTACAGGGAGTCTGAATGTCTTGGAGCCGTGGAGCTGCCAGCGGAGCATTGTGTGCTCGTAAAAATAAACAGCTGTGGTGTGTGTGTGCACGTGTGTTTCATGCACATATATATCTGTGTGTGTGTGTGTGTGTGTGTGTGTGTGTGTGTGTGTGTGTGTGTGTGTGTGTGTGTGTGTGTGTGTGTGTGTGTGTGTGTGTGTGTTTAAGTTAAACCATGTTGGAAACTGTGTATACTTGAGAGTCTTTTCATCAAACTAAAGAGGAGGAGGAGGAGGAGGAGGAGGAGGAGAGCCAGCAGAGCACTTTAGCCTTGGGATGAAGAGTGATGAGAATAGACCCGTAATTACTCCTGAATCCTCTCAGTCTGCAACCTTCAGCCCAAAACACTCGCTTTGTGTGTGAGTGAGTGTGTGTGTGTGTGTGTGTGTGTGTGTGTGTGTGTGTGTCTCATTCACCAAAATCTGAGTCACATCTCAAACCTTCACACACACTCAGATGTCACGTGTAGCAGCCGCCCTCGTGCTGACACTCAGACCTCAAACCAGAGAGTGAATCTTTCTGCAGACTCCTCTGTGTTTCTAATAAACAAGTTTTATAATTTACAGCTACATCTCTCTCTCCTCCTCCTCCTCCTCCTCCTCCTCCTCCTCCTCCTCCTCCTCCTCCTCCTCCTCCTCCTCCTCATCCCACCAACATCTGACACAGCAAAATGTGGAATCGCTGCAGGGAGAGAGAGCGATGTGAACGTGTTTACAGGATGCTTTACTTCGTCACCGTCTCTCAAAAAGACCCAAAATAACCATAACACCACCAGCCCTCACCCCGACTCACACTGAACCGACACAGCAGTTGGAGAATCGGCCTCTCTGCCCGCCTGATGATCCACAAGGACCAAGAAGGACTGTCCAACCCGGAGTGACGATGATGATACTTTAAGGAAGTCTTCCCTTCCGCCTCTTACTGCCTGTCTCCCTCTCTCTCTGCAGCCTGTGTTCCTGAATGATGCTATGCAGTGACACCAAACAAGCTGAACCAGCTTTGAACGAGATATTATTCATGATGACATGATAGATTACAATACCATTCAATACCACTAGGTGCAATAAGATACAACATGACACGATATTATACAATACACAACAATCCATTCTGAAAAGTAACACTACGATACATTATATTACAACATGATACAATACGATGTGATACATTATGATGTGTTATAATTTGATGCGGAACATAACAATACATTTCATTCAAAACAACATGTTACGTTACGATACTCTATAATATGATACAGTATGTCATGGTACGTTATGATACAATATTAAAGGAAACATATCTAACTTTTACAATATGTTATAAAACGTGACAATATTTAACGTAAAATTACATTATGTTACCTTATTTTACGTTACTTTATCTTACGTTATGTTAAGTTATGTTACAATTTGTAACGTTACATTACATTACGTGACTTTATGGTACTTTACATTACTTTAAAGTACTTCACCTTACGTTGCGTTACGTTTGTTACATTATGTTTTGTTACGTTATGTTACATTATGTTTTGTTACTTTATGTTACATTATGTTTTGTTACTTTACCTTACTTTATGTTACTTTATGTGACTTTATGGTACTTTACGTAACGTTATGTAAAGTAACTTTACATTATTTTACGTTATTTTACCTTACTGTATGTGACTTTACATTACTTTACCTTACGTTACGTTATGTTTTGATTTTGTTTCGTTATGTTATGTTCAGTTACTTTACATTACGTTACTTTACGTAACTTTACGTTACTTAACATTACTTTACCTTACTTTATGTTACTTAACGTGACTTTGTGGTAGTTTACGTTATGTTACATTATGTTAAGTTACTTTTTGTTACTTTTCGGTACGTTGCTTTACGTTACTTCATTTTACTTTACGTTACCTTACGTTACTTTACGGTACTTTACCTTACGTCAGGTTACTTTATGTTACTTTGCGTTACTTTATGTTACTTTGCGTCACTTCACGTTACTTTACATGACTTTACCTAACATTACGTTATATGTTTTGTTCCGGCATGTTACGTTATGTTACGTAACTTTACATAACGTTACTTTACGTTACTTTACCATAATTTACCTTACTTTATGTTACTTTACGTTGCTTTACAGTACTTTATCTTACGTTACTTTATGTTTTGTTACGGCATGTTGCGTTATGTTTTGTGTTTTTAAGTTATGTTTTGTTACTTTATCTTACTTTATGTTACTGTACCTTACGTTATGTTTTGTTACGTTGTTTTATGTTGTGTTACGTCATGTTTTGGGTTTTTACATTATGTTTCCCTTAAATTGCGTTACGTTACTTTATGTCACTTTATGTTACTGTACCTTATGTTATGTTATGTTACCTTACGATTTGATAGGGTACGATAGGATATGATACGTTAAGATATGATACAATAAGTAATGATATGATATGACATCTTATAATATGTTACAATACAAAAAGAATATCATAACATACGATACATTACAAAATATTAGAATGCAATATGAAACGATACATCACACTTTTTGATTCGCTATGATACGTTATGTTACAACACTATAAATTATGATGGGATATAATAAATAAGGGATTGTTACTGTAAGTTACGATATCATATGATACATTATGGTACAATATAATAAAATATGACATAAAGAGCTGTACAGGGAGACACAGCGAGATACAAAATGTAACACCACAATTAATATGATTCAACATGATAAAATCTAACACTATATAGTATGATACCGTATGACATAAAGAGATACACAACAGAACACAGTGAAACACAATTTACAAAACAATATGACACGAGACCAAACCCCCCTACACACACACACACACACACAAACAAACACACACACACACACGCACGCACGCACACAAACACACACACATATACACACATCAAGCACACAGCCACATGGATCTTGTTAACTCCAGGTGTGTGATCAGAAGGTCTAGTTCAAGACAGAAATCTGGTCCTTGTCCCTTCATGACCCCTACACACACACACACACACACACACACCACCCACACACACACACACACACACACACACATACACACACACACACACACACACACACACACACACACACACACACACACACACACACACACACTCAGGTACATTGGATATATCAGAGACAGTTGGTGTTTTTGCAGCACTTAGCGGTGCAGTATTTCCTTACCACAACAACATCCAATCACCTGCCGGCTCCTGACCTCTGACCCTGGCACAGAAACGGGGATGGAGGGGATGGAGGATGTCGGGGTGGGGGGTAGACGGGGTCTGGAGTGCATACTGGTGGGGGGTCGGGTGGTCCATGAGCCTGAAGTTTAAAAGCTTTGGTTTGCCTCGAGGTGGGGAGACACACAGGAGAGAGGGGGGGGGGGGGGCGGGCTGTTCAGGGACTACATGAGAGAACTACATGTATGACTGTCTTTAATTACACACACGGACAGATGAACCTCCCTCAGGGATCTACCCTCCCTCTCTGCCCCTCACCCAGATCTGACACTCCCCTCCCTCTCTCTCCTCCTCTCACTTTTCACTCCCCTCATCCCTCTCTCCTCCTCACTTTTCACTCCCCTCATCTCTCTCTCCTCCTCTCACTTTTCACTCCCCTCATCCCTCTCTCCTCCTCACTTTTCACTCCCCTCATCTCTCTCTCCTCCTCTCACTTTTCACTCCCCCCCTCTCTCTCTATCGTAGGAGTGTTGAGATTCAGTTGGGTAAATATCATCATGTTTAAAAAGACGACTCTACCAAACTTCAGGAACCAGAGCTGCAAAAGTTTTAACACTAAATTACTCAAACTACTGAATGTGGTCCAGGTGGCTCTCTCGGTTCGTCCACCTTCCTCTCATCCATCCATCCATCACTCTCCCTCCTCTTCCTCACCCTTCGATCTGATCCTTTTATTAAACTTGGATCATTTAAACAATGAAAAACAGCAGAGGGAAGATTTATGAGACAAGACCAGCAACCAATAAATCTACCTTCTTATTTTACTACTGGTTTACAGAGAGGTGCTCCCTCTCTCTCTATCTTTCACTCTCTCTCTCTGTCACACACACACACACACACACACACACACTCACACACACTCACACATACACACACACACCATCAGTTGGAAAGCATGTAAATTCATTAGCCACTAAACAGCAGTGTGTGTGTGTGTGTGTGTGTGTGTGTGTGTGTGTGTGTGTGTGTGTGTGTGTGTGTGTGTGTGTGTGTGTGTGTGTGTGTGTGTGTGTGTGTGTGATGGGAATCAGGCTCAGAGTCCGGGGGGAAAACGATGATTGAATTCTGCAGCAAACTCATGACTCAGTACTTTACAGAGCAAACCACTAAGTGGAATGAAGAAGTGTTCCTCCGTGTGTGTGTGTGTGTGTGTGTGTGTGTGTGTGTGTGTGTGTGTGTGTGTGTGTGTGTGTGTGTGTGTGTGTGTGTGTGCGTGCATGCATCCATCTTTATAGGCCTGTTAACCAGCACTGATGTTTTCAAAGTCATATAAACACACAGGGCACTTTTCCTCCTCTGTCCCTGTACTGTGTGGGCTGATGTAAAGACTTCTTCAGATCAGAAGTGAAGCAAGAATAAGATTACAAGACAAGTTTGATAAGAAAGACAACTACAGCTCAAAGTCACTCATGAGGAAGATAAAGGATTGAAATCATGCTAAGTTGAGTGTCCGTCAATTCCTCTCCTTTCCTCCTCCTCAAATCTGTCCAGGCTACACTGAGCGATGGAAAAGGAACTGTTCTGGTGTTTGTCTGTAGTCAGAGCAGTATCGACCAATAAGGTGTCAGCAGGAGAAACAGTGTGTATGGAGAGCAACAGCAGGTGTTCTGAAATTCGGACAACAAACGGAACATTCCATGAAGAAGGTCAGAGCTAAAAAAACATCAGTGTCTCTAATCCTCTTTCATAGACCTCCATTCAACAAACTAACATTGTAAAAGTAGTTTTCTTCTCCTCTTGACGACAGACCTGACAAAAGCTTAACTTTTGACTTTTGACTAATCTGCATCATGATGTTATTTCAGCAAACTTTTAGATCTGTTACTTACAAGAACATCAGTTTCTGTTTCAGGTTCATACCACTGAAGGAAGCCAAAGTGAAGCCTCTGTGGAACTGTTTACAGTGAAACTGAGACTCACTGCAAACAGATGAACGGGTGCTCTTCTGGGGACGTGATGAACCAAGAAAAGATCATTTTGCAGACATATCTGCAGGGCTGAAAGTCTTGTCTCTTTTTAACTGAACACATAATCCTGTCTCAAGTCATTTATTGGACAGTAAACAATGCAGCACAAAGAAAAGGAAGTCTGGGCTGGAGGTCGTTTATTGCTACTGCTTGATATACTGAAATATCTGCAGACATGACCATCATTTCCAAAGTAATCTATCTCCATCAGATGTTAGTCAATGGGTTCCAAAACTGGATTTCAACAGTCATGTGACTTCCTGGATACAGTGAAACTGAGACTCAGTGGAGATAGATGGACAGGCGCACCACAGCTGAAACAGAGCTGGTAGCTGGCGTCTGTCAGAGGAATCTTTGGACGGTCTGTGGGAGTGTAGGGGAGGGAGGTTGGATTGTCACCCAGAGCAGCAGCTGTCTGTCTGTCTGCCCCCCAAACTGGTTCCACTTCCCTGGCCTGCTTGTCTCAGGGCTAACAGAGGCTAACTGGATACAAGAGAAGGATTAGGCACCTGGACATCACACAGAGCCGCCCGTCTAACATATGAGACGCTTGTCATCAGCTGGATAAGTGACGGTGTTGAGAGGGCGACAAGGGAGGAGGGGGGTGAACAACAGCAGGAGGATGAAGCACAGGGAGGGAGGAGGGATACAGTGAGGAGGTCAAAGCAGAGAGGAGGGGGAGGCTGAGTGGATCTGCGTCCAAGAATGTGAGGAGGAGGAGGAGGAGGAGGAGGAGGAGGAGGAGGAGGAGGAGGAGGAGGAGGGAGGAGGAGGAGGAGTGAGAGTCTGTTTTATTGTAGAAGTGAACACTGTTCCCTTAGCCTCAGTCATGATATATCTGGTCCTGGTCTCGCCTTGCCTCGCCCTACACTGCCCAAGAACAAACAGTGAGAAGCCAGCACTGTGAAAGGTGTTGTGTTGGCGTACTGTCACGATATCTCACTGTGTTCACTGATATCTAATCACAACAGAAACTCTCTGACGTCTGACGGATGATCAGGAGGATCTCAGTCCATGTCTGACCTGTGCACAGGAGAGAAGAAACTCTGAATCTCAAGCATAAGAAGAAACATGCTGAGGGTGGTTCAACACACACACACACACACACACACACACACACACACACACACACACACACACACACACACACACACACACACACACAGTATGTGTAGTATAAATATTTGAAGGTGTGTGCTGTAAGCGTGCCGGGGCGTTGATCTGTCTCAGTGTCGGTATGTTCCCTCTGCCAGAACAAGGTGAGCCTCAACACATCATTACTTATGACTTGTTTTCTCGCTGCTCGGCGTTGAAGCTGATACGTGAGGCCGAGTTATAACGCCTCGGTCTGGTGTTAAATATAAATCTACAAGAAGCAGCAGCAGAGAGAGAAAGACAGAAGTGTCTGCAGCCTGACGATCGACAGGAAGCTGCAGAGATGCGAGCAACGCTTTAAACAGAGATTTGGAGAGTGTGAAACTCAGCTCAGGACTTCCTCTTCGTTCTGCAATCTGAGAGCTCAAGACTCAGCAGAGAGACAGAAACTGTGCACGCCTGACTCCAACAGTGAGCACTCACCGCTGATGATATTGATGTGGTTAAAAAGTCTGTCTGTACAAAGTGAAGAGATTTTAATGCATTTTATTCGTCATAAAGAAACTCTCTCTGGTGCATCGTGGGCCGTGTGATGCTAAGATGCTGTGCAGCTCTGACTGCGACCTCTGGATGCTGACGCCATCTGAACAGGTTCTTTGTGGAGCGAGCACGGTGATGGAGGGTTTACATGAAGAGTGTCTCAAACTGAGGGGAAGAGATCGTATGACAGGCTGATTTCTCTCTATCATGCACATCTCTCTCCTCATCTCCTCATCTCCTCCTCCTCCTCGTTCACTGAGAGCCTGTTAACGATTTGACACCAAACATCTGGAGTGAAACATCTGCAGTCTGCAGGGAGGAGGACACAGACACCGAGGGGGTGAGGAGAGGAGGGAACACAGAAGAAGAGGAGGAGGAAGAGGAGGACGGTGTGAACAGAGAGCTGCAGATTGAGTCGATGTTTATCTCTGCAGAAATGTTCTCTCTGTCTTCATCCCAGAGTCCAGCGGTGCAGGGCGGGCTGCTGAGAGGAGGAGACACGGGCAACGAGGAGCAGATGTGCATTAAACACACACACACACACACACACACACACACACACACACACACACACACACACACACACACACACACAGGATAGTTTCCTCTCATGGAACTGCGACCACGCCTCTTCCAAACACAAAGACTCTTACTCACTCTGAATTAATTCAAAGATGTTTTACAGCGTGCAAAACTCAAAACAAGAAAACATCAATGTCACATTAAAACAGCGGTATAATAACATTCTGGTCTCTAGAGGACTCTTTAAAACATCACAGAGAAAGAGTCTGATCTGAAGAGCTCAGCTCCTCGGTCGACCTCGCTCATTCTGGAGTATGAACACGGAAAAGTTTAGCTAGGTCAGATTGTGCCCGTCCATTCAGAGCTTTGAAACCACAGAAACAGATCCTGTGACTGAGAGCCAGCAGAGAGAGAGACAGGTGAGACTTATCCCTCTGTTTCTCTCCATCAGGAGGCGAACAGCAGCTTCCTGAACGAGCGGCAGGTGGTGAATGGACAACCACTCTGAGCTCACAGAGAGTTACTATAACGAGACGAGGTGTTATAAAAGCCCGGCTCATCCTCTCTACATCTTCAGCAGGAGACAGATGAGGAACAGAGTTAACCTCTCAGTGAACATCAGAGAGAGTCCACGTCAAGCAGGTCAGGGCGTTCACACTCGATGACCTCAGTCTGGTTTCAAGAATGAGGAAGTTTAACTCTCGGTGGCAGAGGCTGGTGACGGCCGCCGCCCCTCGAGGTGCTAAACATTCTTCCCAGCCGCAAGCAAGCACAGTTATCAACCCACACACAGACACAGAGGGAGATTTACTCGTCATTTTAAAGAGTCGTGCATGCAATCTTCATGCCTGAACTGTTGCAGAGAGAGGACACACAGCATCTGCAGAAAATGAGCCGTCCGATGTGCACACGTTGCTGTTTCCTGAACTAAGGATGCTTCTTCAGAGGAACATGGCTGCACAGACAAGCACGAAACTGATGACCCGTTTTTATTTGCAGGGTCTGATTAACTTAAGATGTCACACACTTATGGACCTGAGGGCAACTCACGACCCCCCATTTCCAAGTTTTTGACACTTGTCAAGTGATGAAACCTTGTTGGGTGAGTCCTCAGATCTACGGTGTCATGTAAATTATTCACAGGATGAAATAAAATCAGTGATGGTGAAACATGAAGTCAGATCAGCTCAGAGGGATTTTCTCTCTCCTCCTGAAGAGACAGGGAACAAAGCAGAAACAGGAAACTCTCCTTCCAGAAGCTTTAATTCTGCGGCCTTCCTGAAATCTACGTACACGTGTGTGTGCATGTGAGTGTGTGTAAGTGTGTGTGTGTGTGTGTTTCAATCAGATCCCAGAGGAAACAGCTGCACGGACCTGTGAGGTCTGAAGGGGGCAGGGCCTGCTGATAACCTCCGACTTCTCAGACAGGAAGCTTGGAGAGAAGTTTCAGGAAGTGTCCCGGCAAGTGGAGCAGGAAGATAAACACAGCGTCCAGGTGCACGGAGCCTCAGAGTGGCTTTGGGTCCACAGTCAGCGTGTTTGTGCTTCACAGCTGTGTAATAACATGTTGTGTGATTAATATGTGCTAATGCTACACCTGAACAGCTCCTGAAACACCTCCACAAACACACTCATCAATCCATCCGTCAGCGGCCCGTCACTCCTGCACTCTGTTTGTTCTCATAAAAGCTCCACCTCGGGCTGGAGGAGGAGACGCTGGCACCGAGTCCTACCTGCTGCAGAAACGTGCTGCACGGTCTGTCCTCAGGTCACATCTCTCCCCTGCAGCACGAGTCCGACACCTCAGAGAGTGGGTCGGTGTCGCACAGCTGGTATGTTCTTAATATGCAACGTCTGCAAGTCACCGTCCACCGGGGATCAGAAGACAGATTCATGGAAGTGATGTTTTTAAAGCTTTTTTAAAGGCTGATAGAAAAACCTTGTTTGTGACTCAAGCTTCAGAGGAGAGACTGACCCATCACACTGTTGTATGTGAGGCTTTTATTTTACCTGTTTACCCCCTAATGCCTCGGTTAGTTAAGTTTAGTTGTGATAGAAACATGGAGCTAACAGGACTAGCTAGGAGTCAGACGGAGTTTCAGGAATGTAGCATGTTGTGCTTCATGGAAACGTGGCTGCATCAGGATATTTCCGATCACAAAGTCTCCATTGACGTCTTCCAGACTGTCCGGGCAGACTGGGATAGCACCGAGAGCGCTGTGGGCCTCCGACCATATTATCTGCACAGGGAGATCTCACATGTCATACTGGTAGCTGTTTACATCCCCCTTCTGCCAACCCGACTACGGCGTCCAACGTTCTCAACGCTTCCATAGCCCGACAGACCACCAGAAGGCCCTCTTCCTGATCTCCGGGGACTTCAACCATGTATTTATTTTCTACATAGCTTATTATTGTATTTGCATAACTTATTGTGTATAGAGAAACTGAGATGACTAAATTTCCCTCCCCGGGATAAATAAAGTATTTCTGATTCTCTTAACTCTGTCGCGTTCACACCAAACGTGTACGTGAGTGCCCCAGACGCGCAAATTGAGCAAGTTTTTCAGGGAGGGGTTCCCTTCAAGCGCCACTCCTGTCGTCAGCAAACAAGATTGAGCCTGATTACATTGAACAGTTGTGCTAAAGGGGGCGGAGCTAACTTCCTAGTACAACCGATAGGTTGTTTGCAGGAGTGGGGCGTGAGTGAAGGACGGAGACGGTTAATATTGCGGAGGTGAAAGTAGGCGGACCGGGTGACGTGGTTGATATGGGAGGTGAAGGTGAGGGTGCTGTCGAGGATGACACCCAGACTCTTAACCTGAGGGGAGGGGAAGAGGGGCGAGTTGTCGATGGGAATAGTGCTCAGCCCCAGCTCTGCTCACAGCAGAACGTTGTTTTGATTGGTCAGCATGGTGGCCATGCGGCCAATCACATGTGAGGATATAGGATACAGGTGATGGAGGGGAGGCTGTGTATCCTGGCTTCATCTGTTCCTTCAGAGAGAGTCTTCTTGAAGACTGGGCAAATAC
The DNA here is from genome assembly GCF_009762535.1 of Notolabrus celidotus. Classification (NCBI taxonomy): domain Eukaryota; kingdom Metazoa; phylum Chordata; class Actinopteri; order Labriformes; family Labridae; genus Notolabrus; species Notolabrus celidotus. The sequence goes on along the minus strand of NC_048273.1, from coordinate 10,009,641 downwards.
TCACTGAGAGGAGAAATCGGATCAGCCCATCCAAGCTGAGGCATCAGATTTTTCTCAATGCCAACCTGAGGACATTAATAATGTTTGCTTGAGTTCTGGTTCTGGTTCTGTTTGCTCTAGTTTGTTTCTGTTTCTGTTTACCTGAGTTGGTTCTGGTTCAGTTTGCTTGAGTTTGGTTCTGGTTTTGGTTCAGTTTGCTTGAGTTTGGTTCTGGTTCTGTTCTGGTTCTGATCTGGTTCTGTTCTGGTTCTGTTCTGGTATGGTTCTGGTTCTGTTCTGTTCTGGTTCGATACTGGTTCAAGTCTGGTTCGGTTCTGGTATGGTTCTGGTTCGGTTCTGGCACGGTTCTGGTTCGGTTCTGGTTCGGTTCTGGTACGGTTCTGGTACGGTTCTGGTTCGGTTCTGGTTCGGTTCGGTTCTGGTTCGGTTCTGATACGGTTCTGGTTCGGTTCTGGTCCGGTTCTGGTTCAAGTCTGGTTCGGAACTGGTTCGGTTCTGGTTTCGTTCTGGTTCGGTTCTGGTTCGGTTCTGATACGGTTCTGGGTCAGTTTTGGTTCGGTTCTGGTTCGGCTTTGTTCTGGTTCGGTTCTGGTTTGGTTCTGGTTCAGTTCTGGTAGGGTTCTGGTTCTGTTCTGGTTGAGTTTGATTCTGGTTCTGTATGCTTAAGTTTAGTTCTGGTTCTAAACCTAACCCTAATCCTAACCCTAACCCTAACCCTAATCCTAACCCTAACCCTAACCCTAATCCTAATCCTAACCCTAACCCTAATCATAACCCTAACCCTAACCCTAACCCTAACCCTAATCATAACCCTAATCCTAACCCTAACCCTAACCCTAATCACAACCCTAACCCTAATCATAACCCTAATCCTAACCCTAACCCTAACCCCAACCCTAATCCTAACCCTAACCCTAATCCTAACCCTAACCATAACCCTAACCCTAATCCTAACCCTAATCACAACCCTAACCCAAACACTAATCACAACTCTAATCATAACCCTAACCCTAACCCTAACCCCTAACCCTAATCCTAACCCTAACCCTAACCCTAACCCCTTATCACAACCCTAACCCTAATCAAACCCTTACCCTTACCCTAACCCCTAACCCTAACCCTAACCCTAACCCTAATCACAACCCTAATCACAACCCTAAACCTAATCAAACCCTTACCCTAACCCTAACCCCTAATCCTAACCCTAACCCTAACCCCTAACCCTAATCATAACCCTAATCACAACCCTAACCCTAACCCTAACCCCAACCCTTACCCTAACCCTAATCACAACCCTAACCCTAACCCTAACCCTAACCCCAACCCTAACCCTAACCCTAACCCCAACCCTAACCCTAACCCCAACCCTAACCCTAACCCTAACCCCAACCCTAACCCTAATCACAACCCTAACCCTAATCACAACCCTAACCCTAATCCTAACCCTAACCCTAACCCTAATCACAACCCTAACCCTAATCATAACCCTAATCCTAACCCTAACCCCAACCCTAATCCTAACCCTAACCATAATCCTAACCCTAACCATAACCCTAACCCTAATCCTAACCCTAATCACAACCCTAACCCAAACACTAATCACAACTCTAATCATAACCCTAACCCTAACCCTAACCCCTAACCCTAATCCTAACCCTAACCCTAACCCCTTATCACAACCCTAACCCTAATCAAACCCTTACCCTTACCCTAACCCCTAACCCTAATCCTAACCCTAACCCTAACCGTAATCATAACCCTAATCACAACCCTAACCCTAACCCTAACCCCAACCCTTACCCTAACCCTAATCACAACCCTAACCCTAACCCTAACCCTAACCCCAACCCTAACCCTAACCCTAACCCCAACCCTAACCCTAACCCCAACCCTAACCCTACCCTAACCCCAACCCTAACCCTAATCAAACCCTTACCCTTACCCTAACCCCTAACCCTAATCCTAACCCTAACCCTAACCCTAATCACAACCCTAATCACAACCCTAAACCTAATCAAACCCTTACCCTAACCCTAACCCCTAATCCTAACCCTAACCCTAACCCCTAACCCTAATCATAACCCTAATCACAACCCTAACCCTAACCCTAACCCCAACCCTTACCCTAACCCTAATCACAACCCTAACCCTAACCCTAACCCTAACCCCAACCCCTTATCACAACCCTAACCCTAATCAAACCCTTACCCTTACCCTAACCCCTAACCCTAATCCTAACCCTAACCCTAACCGTAATCATAACCCTAATCACAACCCTAACCCTAACCCTAACCCCAACCCTTACCCTAACCCTAATCACAACCCTAACCCCAACCCTAACCCTAATCACAACCCTAACCCTAATCCTAACCCTAACCCTAACCCTAATCACAACCCTAACCCTAATCATAACCCTAATCCTAACCCTAACCCTAACCCCAACCCTAATCCTAACCCTAACCCTAATCCTAACCCTAACCATAACCCTAACCCTAATCCTAACCCTAATCACAACCCTAACCCAAACACTAATCACAACTCTAATCATAACCCTAACCCTAACCCTAACCCCTCACCCTAATCCTAACCCTAACCCTAACCCTAACCCCTTATCACAACCCTAACCCTAATCAAACCCTTACCCTTACCCTAACCCCTAACCCTAATCCTAACCCTAACCCTAACCCTAATCACAACCCTAATCACAACCCTAAACCTAATCAAACCCTTACCCTAACCCTAACCCCTAATCCTAACCCTAACCCTAACCCCTAACCCTAATCATAACCCTAATCACAACCCTAACCCTAACCCTAACCCCAACCCTTACCCTAACCCTAATCACAACCCTAACCCTAACCCTAACCCTAACCCCAACCCTAACCCTAACCCTAACCCCAACCCTAACCCTAACCCCAACCCTAACCCTAACCCTAACCCCAACCCTAACCCTAATCACAACCCTAACCCTAATCACAACCCTAACCCTAATCACAACCCTAACCCTAACCCTAATCACAACCCTAACCCGAATCAAACCCTTACCCTAACCCTAACCCCTAACCCTAATCCTAACCCTAACCCTAACCCTAACCCCTAACCCTAATCATAACCCTAATCACAACCCTAACCCTAACCCTAACTCCAACCCTAACCCTAACCCTAATCACAACCCTAACCCTAACCCTAACCCCACCCTAACCCTAACCCTAACCCCAACCCTAACCCTAACCCTAACCCCAACTCTAACCCTAATCACAACCCTAACCCTAATCACAACCCTAACCCTAACCCTAACCACAACCCTAACCCTAACCCTAATCACAACCCTAACCCTAACCCCAACCCTAACCCTAATCACAACCCTAACCCTAACCATAACCCTAACCCTAATCACAACCCTAACCCTAATCACAACCCTAACCCTAATCACAACCCTAACCCTAACCCTAAACCTAACCCTAACCCCAACCCTAATCCTAATCACAACCCTAATCATAACCCTAATCACAACCCTAACCCTAATCACAACCCTAACCCTAACCCCAACCCTAACCCTAATCACAACCCTAATCATAACCCTAATCATAACCCTAACCCTAACCCTAACCCCAACCCTAACCCTAAACCTAACCCTAACCCCAACCCTAACCCTAATCACAACCCTAACCCTAACCCTAAACCTAACCCTAACCCTAATCACAACCCTAACCCTAACCCCAACCCTAACCCTAACCCTAATCACAACCCTAACCCTATACCTAATCCCAACCCTAACCCTAAACCTAACCCTAACCCCAACCCTAACCCTAACCCTAAACCTAACCCTAACCCCAACCCTAACCCTAATCACAACCCTAATCATAACCCTAATCACAACCCTAACCCTAATCACAACCCTAACCCTAATCACAACCCTAATCATAACCCTAATCATAACCCTAACCCTAACCCTAACCCCAACCCTAACCCTAACCCCAACCCTAACCCTAAACCTAACCCTAACCCCAACCCTAACCCTAATCACAACCCTAACCCTAACCCTAATCACAACCCTTACCCTAATCACAACCCTAACCCTAACCCTAACCCTAATCACTACCCTAACCCTAATCATAACCCTAGGATCAGGGTGATAATGATTTTGTAACAGAATAAATGCACACAATTGGTCAATTATAAGGCTTCTCATAAAAACACAGTACGTAAAAGGGTTTTCAACACAAACCATTAGTTTTTGCAAAATTAAAGTAAAATATACGGCTACAAAAATCCTAAATTAAGAGCCGTTCGGGAGTCGAAAGAGCCGGCTCTTCTTTGGGAGCCGAGTCAAAAGAGCCGGCTCTCTGAAAAGAGCCCAACTTCCCATCACTAAAGCACATGCTTACTACCATTTGCACTCTTAGTTGCCCATGGAACTGTTTGTATTGTAAAACGTATCAATGTAAATACTTCAGACCTGTACCATAGTGATAAACAGATAACACTTCAATTTGAATCAAGTAAATACCACTTGTATACTTTAAAACAGAGGGTCATTTCATTCCTTGTGGACTCAACATGACAGCATTTATACTTTTCAAGTAATTGATCTTAAACGCTTTCAGAAAATTAACAGTAACAAGACTCACATATCCCTTCGAGCCACCAAATGGTATCATAACAATGGTGTATATGATGTTTTGGAATGACACAGCACAATTTTATGATTTACTAGAAATGTATTCAAATTATTTCACGGACCCCCACGCTATGGTTTGCAGACCCCCAGGGGTCCCAGGACCCCACTTTGAGAACAACTGAGCTAGAGTACGGTAATTGAGCCAAATGTACCATAAAACATAAACAATATACCCCCGTTTTCTGTGAATGTATGATTATGAAGTGAAGGAGAAAAGATGTGAAAAAAGATGTGCAGTGGTCTTTTCCAGCACAGCGTGCACTCAACTTTCAATGAATGGGGATGTGTTTTGTTAATAGGGTCAAGTCGCACGCAGCCATGTTGGAATAATTTTCCAGGACTATATGTGATTTTCCAGGACATTTGACTTTTTCTCCCATTTTCCAGGTGTTTTCCAGCACTGGAAAACTGGTCAACTGTTTTCCAGGTTTTCCAGGACGTGTGGGAACCCTGACAGCATACATATATTACTTTAACTTACCTTGGACAAAGTGGTCATCAGACACATGGTCGTTATCTGACTCCTCCCCTCCGGACCGTAAATGAAGGTTTGCTATCCACTGTTTCCGTCCTTTTTCAGAGATTTTTTGCATTTCTCCCCCTTGTGAACCACGACCTTTGGGACACGATAAAAACTTGTCGACTTCTTTCTGTTTGATCAGTTAGGGAAACTGTGAACAACGCAAACCGTAGGCATTTTTCTTGTGTGTATGTTTCTGCGCCGACTGCTGCAAATCACTTCCTGACCCCCATCTGCATTTCGCGCCACTGCTACACAACGGAAGTGACATCATATGCAAACAAGCTATTGCTGGATAGCTTCCTGAGCACTGTCGACATGAGGCATTGGACTCCCCACTGTTTAAAGCACTTGCTTGTGTGCAGCCTTCTTAGTGGATGTCAGGACGATCCTGTTTGGTTGTGTGAGTCTTTCTTTCTTTTTATGTTATTTTTAGACTTTTATGTCTTTATTCAGAGAGGACAGAACAGAGGATAGAGCAGAAAACTGGGAGAGAAGGCAGGCTGTGTGCATGGACTGTGCCTGGTCCAAGCCTGAGCCAGCTCTAACTATAAGCTTTATCAAAAAGAAAAGTTTGAAGCCTACTCTTAAAAGTAGAGAGGGTGTCTGCCTCCCGGACCCTGGCTGGTAGATGATTCCAAAGGAGAGGGGCCTGATAACTGAAGGCTCGACCTCCCAGAGGCCTTAGGATCATGAAGGTTCAATGGTGCAGTTTTCTTGCAAACTAAAGATATTCTCATGCAAAATTCAACCTCCTCTCATTAATCGAAGAATATTTATGTTGTAATTGTTTAAATGTGAGTTTCACTCGAGTCAAACCCAGCCACAGTTTGAGTTTCAGGCCCTGAGAGAAGATGCTTTCGTCTCTGCGGGCACACTGGTTTCACTTCCCCGCTGCACAAAAACCACACAGACACACACACACACGCACACATGTCCTGTCACTAAACCATGTCACACACATACACACACACACACTGAGGGTGGCTCACGTCAGAGGGAACAATGGAAACCTCCTCCTCTGTGACGTCACACACCCACAGCTAACCAGCACACAAAGAGAGAGACGGTGTGTGTTTGTGATGAGCTCAGTGAAAAGTGAGTGTGTGTGTGTGTGTGAGTGACGTCTGTGTATCTCTCCGTCTGTCCTCTGTTTTTCCTCTCAAACAAACTTCAGAGAAACAAAGCGCTGGCGCTGACGATGACAGCACAAGCAGAAAGTCAGCAGAAAATTAAGATGAAGAAGAAGAGACGTGGAAATAAGAGGACTCATTCAGTCTGAACGATGAAGGACACGAGGAGGGGGGGCGGACCCAGCTGTGTTAATATAGGACCCCCTCACCTGTCACACACACACACAAACACACACACACACACGTGCACAATGGCTAATTAGTGCCAGTTAGCCGCTCATTTACAACCATTACACCTAAACGACTTCCCCTCTGACAGTTTGACTCTCGTCAGTCTGCAGACATCACTCACACACGGCTTTCTGACACAGCAGACCCAATTAAGTCATTAAAGTTAATTAATCAGTCAGGTGAATTTCCCTCACCTGTTCAGGCTGGTTCACAAACCCGAGTCCAGAAGTCCTGACAGACTTTGTTTATTTAAGAACCAGCTGCGTCCTCAGCGTTTCATCCTGAACTCAGCTCAGAGGAGGCGGCACGATGTGTAAACCATTACCTGTTTATAAAGCTAGACAGCAGGTCTCCACCCCTCCTCCCACTGCACAAAAGTGAGGCCAAAATACTTCTGCCTGACAGAGTCTGCACTGAAACGATCAGCTGGTGGAGGTGCAATGACCACCCGCCCCTTTCTCTAACCACACCCACCATTCCCTTGTTGCTATAGCATGGTCGCTCCTTCAGGTGGGCCCAGTTCTCAGGTGGGTCCAGTCCACAGCGCTGCAGATAATTGTGTGGGTTTGACGCAGACTCTCACAGTTATGGTGAGTTCAATGACTCTTGTGTTAGTGTTTGTTACGTATCCTTTCACGGTTCCTCCTCTACTCTGATAATCAGGAGCACACAGCACTGCAGGAGCATCATTGGTCAACACAGCTGTCAATCATGGCCTTAATATGGAAGAGGGTTCAGGCCAGGGATTATTTTTAAGTCCTACCTTTTTACTCAGAATTCTGCCTTCAAGGTCAAAGGCAACATACTAATATTCTGTCTTTAAGATCAAATACAACATTCTAGAATTCTGTCTTTGATGGTAAAGACAGAATTCTGAGAGAAAAGTCAACATTCTAAAGAAGAGTCGGATCTAAACTGATCCTGCTTTATCCCTCTTTTTATATCATCAATAACTAATTCAGACACGCTTTACAGGTATGACCGGCTTTGTGTTGATAAAGTTTGATCAGATCGTGACATTACGACCCACCTCGTTTTCGTACCCTCGATCTGTGGACCTTGTTGACTTGAAGCAGTGAGACTGAAGAGTCCTTTGATAAATAATCTGTCACTGCTCAGATAAGATGAATGTGTTTCAGCTGTGCACACTGCACAAGATGATATTTCTATTCGAAATATTTTTAAACCAAACAGATCCGGCAAAGCTGAGCGGTGTTTACGGCCTGCTCAGTTATCTTTGCATGCAGAGAGCAGAGTATCAGAGGAATCTGATACCGAAGCTTTACGTGTTTGTTGACCTGAATTCAAAGAGAGAGAAACAGAGACTGCAGCTCATTATTTATTAAACACATAAAACACATGACGACACCTGATAGAAGCAGAACGGAGAGAGAGAGACGAAGAAACAGAAGAGGTCAGCCGGGCTGCACGCTGACCTCACCTCACCTGCTGGATGTCAATGGGTGTGTGTGCTTGATTGTGTCTCTTTGCTGTCTGCAAACACAGATTATCTAATCTGAGAGGAAACAAAGTTGTCTTAATTTGCATACCCGGAATGACAGACTATTTTCTACGAGCAGTGTGAGTTTTATTCACAGGCTGTATAAACCCATCTGAAGTCTCTGTGTCGTCACCTCCTGGTTTCTGAAGAAGCGTTATGACGCCCAAAGATCGGACAATTCAGTGACTTACGTGTTTTTGTATTTACTGAGTAGTTTATCATGTATCACAGGAGCTTCTTGTCCTCAAAGGCCGCCATTACTTTACCTGTCAGAGGGGTGAGCAAGCGAGCGTCTCAAACTGAAATCAGAACTCGCTGGAGGGATTATAAATCTCATCTGGCCTGAAAAGGACTCCTCAGGAGGACCCGCAGAACGCTGCTGTGGGGAGGGAGGTCTGGGTCAACGTGCTTAGACTGCTGCCTCCACAACCTGACCCAGAGAGGCAGAATGGTATCCATGGATGGATAGATGGACGAATAGATGGATTGATGGATGGATAAATGGATGGATGGAGGGATGAATGGACAGATGGATGGATGGATAGATGGACAGATGGATGGATGGATAACAGATGAATGGAAGGATGCATGATGGATGGATGGGCGAAAGGAGCAGTGGATGTATGGATGGATGAATTGATGGATGGATAAATGGATTGATGGACAGATGGATGGATGGATGGATGGATGGATGGATGGATGGATGGATGGATGGATGGATGGATGGATGGATGGATGGATGGATGGATGGTCGGATGGATGGACAGATGAATGATGGATAGACGGATGGACGAATGGACAAATGGATTAATGATGAATGGATGGAAAATGGATGGATGGGTGGATGGATGGACAGATGGATTGATGGATTGATTCATGGATGGATGGATGGATGGATGGAGGGATGGACTAATAGATGGATGAAAGGATGGATGGATGGGTGGATGGATGGATGGATGGATGGATGGATGGATGGATGGATGGACTAATAGATGGATAGATGGATGGATGGATGGATGGATGGATGGATGGATGGATGGATGGATGGATGGATGGATGGATGGATGGATGGATGGATGGATGGATGGATTGTTGGATGGATGCATGAATAAATGGATGAATGGTTGGACATACAGACGGATAGATGGATTGTTCGATGGATGAAAAGATTTCTGCACTCAACATCAGAGATTTCAGAGCTGTATAATTACTTCAGGGAGTCGAGGGTTAAAAACCTCAGACTGACAGATGGCCTCTCCCATCACCATCTCATTCTGCACACACACACACACACACACGCACATCTTAGGAGTGGGTGGAGAATCCACAGAACCCAGTGGGAACCTCAGAAGTTCACTCAGGTTCCCACAGAGCTCGTTCATCAGGCTCGACCCTCAGCTCCTCACTAATGTTCTGACAGAGCCAAAACACACACATAGTCCCTGAGCTGCTCTGGGTTTTATCAAACACACACACACACACACACACACACACACACACAGAGTCAGAGTGTGTGTGATAAGAGCAGCGGCCCTTCACCTCCACAGACGGAGGCGGGACGAGAAGCTCAGAGCAGATTCCATCTGAACACTCAATCACCCCGTGTGTTTATGAGCAGCAGAGTTTCGACTGAGATGTCTCTGTTCCTCTCTGACAAACCAGTCCGACTGCACACACACACACACACTGACACACACCGACACACACACACACACACACACACACACACTTAAAGCAGAGAGGTGATTTCTCACGGACAGGGCTGCACTGAGTAAATACAGATTAATAATTGGCGGAGAGGACGGAAGCACATTCCACAGAGCGAGCCACTGATTGCAGCCACCTCAAACACACACACACACACACACACACACACATCACACACATAGACACACACACACGGATTGTTATCTTTCCTCAGAACTTGGAGAAATTAGAGGTTATAAACGAGGCTCTCCTGCTGCACACTGACTGATGATGTTCATGCACTCACACAGTCTTTTCTAACTCTGCTTTAAGTTTAAACAAACATGCACCCTGACATTAACATCACAATACATGACTGGTATCTATGAAAGCAGACAAAAAAGATTAAACAGTCACTTTATTTCAGCTCTGAGAATAAACAAGATGACAAACAGTTGAGATTGTTTGAATTAATCTCATTAATTATAAAAATGCTCAACATTTTTTTAAATCTTTGAAGCTTTAAAAATGTGGAGAAAAAACATCCATACATCCAAAGTTTGACAAAAATTCTGTTTTGTTTTGTCGCACCAACTCCAAAATCCACAAACCCTTAATTTCCTGTCAGGAGAGAAGAGGAAGGCAGAAACGTCTTTGAATCTGAGAATCTGGAACCAACAGATTAATGACATTTCTACATGAAAACAGATTCAATAGATTCATTGATTATCAAAGTAGAAGACAATTCATATTTTCCTTCGATTTGTGTATTGATTTGTTATTGCAGGTTTTGTTTGAGCTTGAGTTCAATATTTTGCGTCTGCAGAGCTGCAGGCTGCAGTGTCAGGACCACATCTATGAGACCCTTGTGTTGTTGTGACAGTCAGGGTTAGGTTACTTACTCATCCATCCTCACTCTTAAACTCATAAACTGTATGAAACATGGATGTAGTCTCTGTGATGGTTTCTGATGCAGAGTTTTGAAGCTTATCGACATCAGTCGTCATATTGCAAGTAATAACTTTTGGTTGACCTAACAAAAGGCAAAGAGGTGAAGTTGAAGCCTTTAGCGTCCTCGCTAACAGCTACAGTTTTCCCGCATGTCCATCAAGCCACACCTCTAATTATGCAAAACTGGTAACTTTAAATTCACGGGTTTCCGTCAGTTGCCGCCACCATCTTGAGATACTCATGACAATGTGGTGCTGATGTAAGACTTGATTCTGAAACTTTAAAGTTAAACTTCATAAATGCTCCACAATCCTTATTATAGCCGAGTGCAGAAAGCTGCTCTTCTGATCTTCCGCTTCAAAATAAAATACAGGCTAAATGTAGACTTAAAGGGGACATATCACGCTTTTTTCATCAATATATATTGGTCTAAGAGGTCCCCAAAACATGTCTTTAAAGTTTATGCTCAAAAAAACACTTTGAAATCAGATTTTGGCATGCCTGAAAAGTCCTCTTCTGCATTCCTCATCAGAACACTCTGTTTTCCCTCTGACCACGCCCCCTCCGGAAGAGGATGTGCCTCGGCTCTCCAGCACGTTGATCTAATGTTTACATGTTGGCTGAATATACACGGCTGCTCAGAGATCGCGTTACTTCAACCCTCTGAATCTGATCCTGACAGAGAGGCGCCTGTAGCAGGACCTTTTGTGAACGATTGGTCATAGATTTAGTGTTTCTTGTTGTTTTATTTATCAATATGTAGACGTGTGTCTTGGTACACAGCTACGAACATGTAGCTATGTGGCTATGCTAACTAGCGCTAGCACTTATCCATGATAAATAAAAATCATCCACTAGATCTTCAAATCTGCGGACGTGGGGAGTAAAACCGACCTCTACCAGAAAGACAGCAGGACCTTTTATGAAGGATTGGTCACAGATTTAGTGTTTCTTGTTGTTTTATTTGTCAGTATGTCGACGTGTGTCTTGGTACACAGCTACAGCTACAGCTATGAACATATAGCTATGTGGCTATGCTAATTAGCGCTAGCACTTATCCATGACAAATAAAAATCATCCACTATATCTTCAAATCTGCAGACATGGGGAGTAAAACCGACCTTTGTGTTTATTAAGACAGCCTACAACTAGCATGCCTCCCTCCCAAGCTCCTTGTTAGCACACATGTGTGCAGGTAATAAAAAAAGGAGGGGGGATTCAGTATTATTTTATACAGTCTATGGGCTGAACAAGCTCCAAGCTCTGACTCCGTGACAGACCGGATATTGTTGTTACGTAACAAAAACACGGAAGTCTGAAACGGCTCGTTTCACACACATTTACAGAAAGGTGTAGAAATCAAAACAGGAGCAGAATGGATTTTTTTCATTCTCGGGGGGTTTGTAGACATGCCAGGGAAACATATTTCAGGTAAAGAACCATTAAAAAGTCAATTTTGCATGATATGTCACCTTTAAGTTATTGAACATTTTACTGTTTTTACTGATAAGTTTACAGATGTATTTTCTTAATTTTACAACTTTCATCTTGAAATCCTGTTTTTTTTCCTATTACGTGGCCCTAATACTCCGTCATACATAGAATAGCGGGTGGCACTTGTTAGAGTTCGGTCCCAGGTCAGTCCTAAAGATGGCGCCGCTATTGCTGTGTGACGTCACGTGAAATCCATGAATAGCTCAAAACTAATGAATAATAAGATAATTCACCCCATACAGTGTGTGCTGATACAGAAATTAGCTATTAAGACTTCCACAGTTTTTTTAACCAGGCTGTAAACGTGTTTATTTTGCTGTAAAGATCGGCTCCTTGAATGGGTGTGTATGTTGTTTATGGCACTTCCGAAGCCAGCCTCTAGTGGACACTTTTTTAACACTTTGGCATTGCCTTCAATTCTTGCAGGTGGAGGTTGCAGCTTGGTCAGGACCACATCTCTAGTTGTGACAGTCAGGGTTAGGTTACTTTGTTCCTCAACCTTCCTGGCACTAAACATCATGAACTGTATGAAACATGGATGGATTTACCATGACGTCACACGCTGGTTTCTGATGCGGTCGTCATATTGCAAACAATATCTTTCAGTCGACCGAGCAAGAGGCACAGAGGGGAACTCGTAACTTTAAAATCTTTAAAACTAACGAGTTATAATAAATTCATCCCCCGTACAGTTTGTGCTGATAGAGAAATGAGCTATCCAGACTACACTCATCTTTTGAACTAGGCTGTAAACATGCTTATTTCTGCTGTGAAGATCGTCTTCTTTGAATGGGTGTGTATGTGGTTTCTTGGGCCCCTTGAGCCAGCCTCTAGTGGACGCTCGATGAACTGCAGTTTTTGGCACTTCTTGTTCATGGACGGTTATGAGAAAATAATAATGGTTACGAAAGTATTTTAAACAAATTCAATTTGTAGAAACATGTTTTTGTCATTTTAATGTATTTATTTACTTTATGAATATTTACAAAATGAAGAAAAACAGAGAACTCTTATTTTGTTCGCTCTTGTGATGACTTTTCGTCAATACATATGGTCTTGGTCCTGATCCCCAAAAGTCTTGGTCGTGTGTTTTAATCATTAAATCTGCTCCATGTTGTGGATTATTACGTTTTTTATTCATGAGTTTGAAACGTTGATCCACATGAGGACTGAGCCTGAGGTTCATCATGAAGACGTTCCTCCATCAGAGCCCCGTTAGTGTTTCTGTACTGCTGCTCATACTACTGTTCTCAAGTTCATTCTGCCAGCACACAAAGAGCCCATTTATCTAACGGAGGCAGAGCAGGGGAGGAGGGGAGGAGGGGAGGAGGGGGTAGAGGGAGAGGGAGAGAGGAGGGAGGACTGAGAGCCAGATGGGGGAGGAGAAAAGGACGGCTGACAGAAGAAGTTTCCAAAACAGCCGATCCTGGAATGTGAGTGGAAGGTGCCACATAGCTCCAAATATTTGTTGCCTGGTTGTCAGGGCAACGGGACAACCAACATGCTCATTAGCCAATCGGAGAGCAGAAAGCCAAGGAGAAGAAACGCCCACGGATTCAGAATTAAGAAATATATACATGTGTTCAAAAGGAAAAGAAAGTCAGAGGCCGAGAGTTTCACTGTTTACTCTGTGTTGTGAAACAGACTGACACATGCCAACACACACACACACACACACACACACACACACACACACACAGAGAGAGAGAGAGAGAGAGAGAGAGAGAGAGAGAGAGAGAGAGAGAGAGAGAGAGAGAGAGAGAGAGAAAGAGAGAGAGAAAGAGAGAGAGAGAGGGAGAGGGAAAGAGAGATAATCTGGTCAGATGCACAACAAGGTGTTCAAGCGCGGAGAGCTAACAGCTGACCTGCAGCTCGGTATTTTCCAGCCTGGCTGCTCAGAGGATCAAAACAGAAACCTGGAGGCAGTCTCAGTCTGAACTTCATTCAGTCTTAGTTTTGCTTTCATTTATGATGAAGGAATAACTCTGGAATAAATAAAGTCTTACGACCTGTTAGGATCAGTATTTGAATTTCTCCGAGGTACACCAACTACAGTGTCCAGCTGTAGAGCACCCGTCCATCTGTCTCAGTCTCAGTTTCACTGTAACTAAAAAGTCACACTTTACTCTGCTGAAACTTCCTTACACAGCGCTCTGAAGCCAAAACAAACAGATGTCACTGTGATGTAATGACATGGACAGGCTTAAATAAATACATCATGATACTGATTTGTGAGAAGTCTGGATTCAGGATTGGTCAGGTCTGTCTGCAAACCACTAAGAAAACAACTTTAGTTTGTTCTCCTGATGGAGTTGGGTTTGATCATTTCTCTACGTCAGGAATGTAGAGCCTGCACTCAAGGGTCTGGACTTTAAGAAAGGAACTGTTCTGGTTCTTGTCTGTAGTCTGAGCAATATCGACCAATCAGGTGTCAGCAGGATAAAAACAGTCTGTATGGAGAGCAAAAGCAGGAGGAACACAATCCAGCGTAATGGCGGCTCCCATAGTTGTTAATGTGAGGAGGATTTCTTTCTCTCTATAAACAGATATCTGCATGAAGAGCAGCTAACAATCTGTTCTAGATCAAACATTTACACCGAGACACAAATCTGCTTGATGCTGTGACAATCAGCGTTTAGATTTCCTGACTTCCTGGAACACAGCATCAGGTGTTCTAGAATTCTGACAGAATTCTGACAGAATTCTAGAACGGTTCCACCTTTGATGTCAGAATTCTGATAAAAAATAAACATTCTGTGAAGAAGGTCTGAGCTAAATGAACATCAGTGACCCTGCTCATCTTTATATCTGAGTGTTGATCAGATTTTTCTTTAAATGAAATGAACCTGAGGAGACGATGTGAGCTGAGTCCTGGTGTCAATAAGACCTGAGCTGCTCCTCTGAAACCAGAACAGCACTCAGTATTGATCTGTGATCAGGTTTCACAGCGTCTCTGAGGAGAGAGGGGAGGATGATCTGTGTGTGTGTGTGTGTGTGTGTGTGTGTGTGTGTGTGTGTGTGTGTGTGTGTGTGTGTGTGTGTCTCATGTCTCTGGTTTCACAGCATTAGATCCAGTTCACTCTCATGTATCTCTAAACCTGAGTATAATCTTTGATATAATAAAAATCCTCCTGACTCATGATTCAGCCTCTCTCTATCTGACTGTGTTCACTTCTTCTTCTTCTTCTTCTTCTTCTTCATCTTCTTCTTCTTCTTCTTCTTCTTCTTCTTCTCCTTACATCTCAACCGTCTCTGTTCTCAGTCTCTCCTTCTCTATCTCTCTTCTCGACTCCTTCTTTCTCTACACCTTCTTACTCGTCTTTGTTTTATCCCTCTTCTTCCTCTAGGTCTTTTTCTTTATATCTCATTATCCTTTGTCCTTCTTTTATTACTTATATCTTCTTGTATATCTCCATCTTGACCTCCTTCTATGTTTTCTTACTCTTCTCTTCCGCCTGTTTCTGCATCTTCTTCTTCTCATTATTCTCTTACATCCTCTTTTCTTCGTATTTATCTTCAAGGACTTCCTGTTCTCTCTCATTTCGTTTTACTGCTTCTTCCTTTTTATTCAATATCAAACAAAAAGTCTCTCTCTCTCTGTCCCAATCACACACACACACACACACACACACACACACACACACACACACACACACACACACACACACACACACACACACACACACAAATACTCACTGTTTGGCTGGCCTGCAGATGTAAATGGAGTGGAACAGGTTAGCACTGCTGCCATACAGAGTCCCACCTGTACAAACACACACACACACACACACACACACACACACACACACACACACACACACATGCACACACACACACACACATACACACACAGCCTACTGTGCGCTCCATCTGGACATGGGCAGTGTGGGTTTAATAGCTATCGATCAGCTTCCCTGGTGACACACACACACACACACACACACGCACGCACACACACACACACACACACAGCCTACTGTGCAGTGTCAAAAAGGCCATTTATTTTACCTGTGTGTCCGTGTATGTGTGTATAAATGCGTGTGTGTGTGTGTGTGTGTGTGCGGTGTGTGTATGTGTGTGAGCTCTATTTGTTTTCTCAGAGTAATTTAATCTGAGAGAGTGAGACTGTGCCTCATTATGTAAATTAAATAAACTAATTTAAAAAGAAAGCAGAAGCACACACACACACACACGCACAGTTCTCGGCCTGTGTAAACCTCCAGCTGAACCTGCTCTCTGGATAAAACCACGTCTGTGGCCCTGAAGGAAAAAAACACTGCAGTGAGTCCACACCTCGGCGATGATGTCATGGAGCGAGGTACG
Source organism: Notolabrus celidotus (assembly GCF_009762535.1). NCBI lineage: Eukaryota > Metazoa > Chordata > Actinopteri > Labriformes > Labridae > Notolabrus > Notolabrus celidotus. The sequence continues at coordinate 9,993,121 of NC_048273.1, read as the reverse complement.
GCGTGCTGAAAGGGTCACACGCCCCAGTGCAGATCGATATCCTGTGAGACTGAGCAGTTAATCTGAGCTGTGATTAGTCGGCTCGTTAGAGACCATTAATTGTCCCAGCTCGTTAAGAGGCTGGAGGAGCCACCGAGGCTGCTGGGAATCAGAGTTCATTTTATGAGCAGAGCCTGAAATACCCCGAGTGTTTAACACTCAGTGAAGGACAATGAGACATCACTCACACACACACACACACACACACACACACACACACACACAAAAAACACAAACACACAAACACACACACATACAATCAAGGAGAGAGGACATTTGTCTCTGAGCTGCGTCTCTCCTTTTTATTATTATTATAAAGATGTCTGCCACATGTTTTATTAATGTGTGTGTGTATGTGTGTGTGTGTGTGTGTGCGCGTGTGCACGTGTGTGCGTGCACTTCACATAATTTGGTCTACAGTTAAATGAAGACAAAAGACAGTGAATAAGGTGAAGTAGGACAAAGAGGACAAAGATGTGAAATAACTATTTTTAAAGTCACACACATCCTCGGCCCAAAAACACAAACGTTTGATTTATTTTGATATTTCAAGTTAGTGGTCAGTATTAACAATATGGCGATCGCCTACTTTAGGCTTCATGACGTCTCTTCAGACTCAGGGGGGGACATCGACTCTGTTCTCTCCTGTATCGGATGTGAATTGTTGTTACAGACGAGTCACATTGTTCTTAATATCGTTTGAAATTCACTCTACCTGCTCTCAGCTCTCACACAGTTACAGACAGACAGACAGACAGACAGACAGACAGACAGACAGACAGACAGACAGACGTGCACAAAACACGTTCAGCCGGTCAGACACTCAGCAGCTGAAACAGCATCTCACAGGGTCACTCCTGAGTCAGTGTGACAGTCTGAGAGGAATATTATTCGATTGAACAGAGTCCAAATCCTTCTCCAACGCTTTCTTATCATGCTTTTTTATATATCGTGACCGCAGTTTTAACTTGTGCGAGGCTCACAGATGTACCGTATACTGTCTTTAGCTACATCTCTCCACTGTGTCCTTGTCTTTCAGTCATTGAGTCAACCTCTGGGGAGGTCTGATTCATTTTGAAGTTTCCTTTTCTGACTTCTGTTCAGAAGCCGATGTTTTGCTTTATGTTTCACTGAGGGCAACACAAACACACAGAGAAGTCTGAGAAGAGTTGCTGGAACAATACAACAGAGCCGCAGCCTGTTTCCATCACAGGGGAAATCCTGCTGCCTGCACAGCCGCTGATAGGAGAGAGATGAGAGGAGGAGGACGAGGAGGACGAAGAGGAGGAGAGAAAGAGTGTTTGGGTTTATGAGGAGGATATCTGGGATCCAGTCCAGAGGAGGGAGTAAACAGGGTGAGATTCAGGAGAAAAGGGAGGTAATGATAAAAAAGCTGATGCGGGAAAGTTAAAAATGTTCGACTCAGAGCAGGAAACACACGGAGGCTTAGTCTGACAGTGTTTGAGGTTTAATCTTTGACGCTTCAAAACTATTTCAACCGAAACCATCAACTTATTCTAATATTCATCAAATTCAAAAGATTTATACTGTGACATATTCACAACATCAAGTCCAGGAGAAGACACGCAACTGAGCATGCTCAGTGGGCCATAGTCCTCTTAAAGCCTGGTTTATGCTTCTTCTTCAATCCATGCCTTATGTTAGCGTAGCTCTTTATCGACGCAGAACGACGACATTGTATTTCCTGCATTTACAGCACTTCCAGAATTATGGTGCATAGGCCTTAAATGTCATCTCCTCCTCTCTATTCTTCATGTAATCATGTCTGTACGATAAATAACAACATGTATCAGCTCTACATTAATATAACATGTTCTGAATCGCTGTGAAGAAGCAGGAAACGTAGCGGGACAGGAAACAGAGAGACCACACCGCCTTTAGGTGTTTCGGAGTATTGCGCGCCCCTGCTGTGTAGGGTCAACACAGAAGTATAAACCAGGCTGAAGTTTCCCAGAAGTGAACCTGGAAAGTGTCTTTAAGTACCAGAGGACTAAAGTCACGGTGCAGCCTCACAGAACTGTAAACACGGCTACAGATGGTTTGTTTTGTTTACTAGTAAACAAACTGAAAGTTGTCAGAAGAGCTGACACCGTCTTAGTTTGTGGTCTCTGATAAACCTGTAAACCAGGCAAGGACATAAACACATGCAGCAAAGCGCACATTATTATTATTTATTCACTTCTTATGGATGTTGGTCCGGTAGTGTACAGTCCTTATTCCTGAAAGCCTCGCCGACTTGAACCCTCTCAGAGTCCTGAGGGACTCAATAAGAACAAGTCAGAGGATTCACAGGAGTCTTTGGTACACCGGTCCTAAAAAGGAGGCCAAATCTGAGAAACATGGTCTTCTGCCTCAATGAGAATCCAAACAAACGAGCCGAGCGTCTTTGCTTGGATGTTTTATCAAACCCTGCTGCACACCAGGACGGTCCTGATGTGACCGCAGTGAGCAGACCTCCAGGATCGGACTCCACCAGCAGCAGCAAGAGTTCTCCTCCTCAAGTAGGTAAAACAGTGGGGATCCTGCATGCTAACATTAATGCTAACGTTCCCGTACATTCCTGCACAGAGAACGCCGGGCAGAGACCTCGCTGTGGTCACGTCTTTATACACACACAGAGAAAAGCAGCTCGACACATTTAAGGGTCTGAATTAAACTCTGACAGAATATGAAACAGGACTGACTCTGCACTTTAATAACCTTACATGACATCATGTTTCAGAAGGACTGTATTTGGGGCACTAGGTGAAGTTGAGGATCCCTCTGCCTGCTGTGAGACCGTCTACTCCTGATTCTTTCATGCTCTTTAATTCAGAAGAAAAGCAGTCATGAATAGATGAATGAGCCAAAGAGGATAAATATTTCACAGTGTGGAGGAGTGTTCAGAGTAAACAGTGTGTCCTTTTTCCTGATTCATATTTAACACAGTCTCTCTATTTGTTACAATTGCGCACAAGCTTTAAAAATGATTTGTTGATTACTTCATCAGGTGGGTAACGTACGACAGAGAGGGAAACTGCAGAAGAAGAAGTGTGCATGACGTTTACAGCCATCTGTTAACCTGCAGGTATGAAACCTGGAGAGAGTACAGATGAGGTATTTGTTAGATGCCATGTGATATCACAAAAGAGCGATCTGAAAGCCTCTCAATCAAGACAGAAAGCGCAGCGGGTCACTGAGGTCAGCCGGGTAGATCAGATGTATCAGACTTTATGGAGAGCCCTGGTGTGACATATAAAAACAGTACATAAAGACGACATTAGCAGCCATAAAAAGTCAGACGCTGCTGTTGTTTTACGATCCGGTTCATCTCCTGAGGAGCCTCTCTGAGCCAGCCAGCGCCAGGGGACTGATTTACTCGTCGCACAGGGGAACATATTTAGACGCGGCGCAGTAAAGCTGGCGGGGCAGAAGATGACCCAGACGGGGGGAGAAAGAGGAACACGTAGAGTCAGCGGTTAACCTCCTGCCATTAAAGCAGAGGTGATTTCTGACCACAGGCCAGGGGACAATGGACTGCACTGCACTAATTACACACCCTGACACTGATAATAGGAACTGCACTCGCTCTTTATGAGCACCAACAGACGTCTGTACATCCATCTTTAACTCTTTGTACCTGCAGCTGGAACAAAAGGCTTTTCAAATGTGTGGTCCCTGCAGCGTGAGCACTAAAGAGAGCAATCAAACTATAAATGTGCAAATAAATCAGCTCTGATGACAGAACAGAGGACAGACCGAGGACATGAGGCAGGATGATGGTAAATACCTCAGCTCTAACACATTTATTATGTCTGTGCTTATAATATAAAGACACAGGTATCACATTTTAGCACATTAATGTTACACTAAAGGACAACCAAACAGAGACCACCAGGACACCTGCAACTAAAATCCAAGATGACAGAACAAGAAGGTGTTCAGACAGACTGTATAAATATATCTCAATAGCTTAAAAATTGCAGCGTTAGAAAAAAATTCACCCCCCGTACAGTGTGTGCAAATCGAGAAATGAGCTATCCAGACTGTGTATGTGGTTTCCGGTACTTCCGGAGCCAGCCTCAAGCGGATCCTCGATGAACTGCAGTTTTTAGCACTTCCGCATTGGACTCATATTTTTAGACCGGAGGTTGTCGCTTGGTTCAGACACCGAAAAATCATAGAACCGTCACGATCTCAATTTTTTTAAGCTCACAACTTTGACCCACAGTAATTAGAGGTCAGATTTAGCTGCAATATTTATTTATATATATTTATTTTTATGTAAGCGCTCCTCTGGCGCTGCTGAAAAGTGGATGGCAACGGCAAAATATAAAGAAATACACTTTAAAATTATTTCTCTCTCAGACAAAGTAAAAGACATGAATCACTGAACTTACATATTTTATAAATTGATGTATTACATGATAGTCTTGATTATATGTTCTGCCTTTACCTAGCTTATTTAAAATCTTGAATTACAGATTATAAAAGAAACTCTTTGGTTCTGCTTTTTGAGAGTTAAAGCTGAAATATGTGAACAGAAAGGGAAATAGATAAATCAGATTGTGATTTTGATCCTTTCACATTAGAGATATGAATTTAAAAATGTGTTAAACTACAGACTTCTAAATGAACAACATATATTTCAATGTTAAGTAGTTATAAGAATACAGTAAAGCTCATTAAACCGTGTATTTATCTGAATAAATGTGATTTACAGTCAGAGCTCCGTCCCGCCTCTGACAGAGAGCGGCCGGGTAACCAGATATTCAAAACACTACGTCACTCCATAATGCACTGCGCATGCGCTCTTCTACAGCATTACCTCATCCCACAATCCACCGCGAGTTTAGAATCTTCTGGGCAACGCGCCTTATCGACGGAATGAGCCCCGCCCCGCGACACGCCCTCCAGCCAATGGGAGAGCCCCCTCATGACGTCATGGTTATTTTTAGAGAGGCAGCAGATAAGGTGAGCCTGCACGCGCTCAGACTGTACACACAGCGGAGCAGCTCATACATTCGCACAGAGCTCCCGACACTGACAGAGTCCGACACCAAGGAAAGTTCTCGTCCCGGATTCAGACATCATCTACGGGTTTTACTGACAGAGAGGACGTGAAGACTACAGAGACCCGGGACAGGAGCGGTGTTATAAAGACTTTCTGCTGGTCTCGGTTTTTCTACGGTTTCAAAGATGGAAACCACTTTCTATGAGGACTCTCTGAA
>NC_048273.1:9950351-9982851 GCF_009762535.1 Notolabrus celidotus | reverse complement strand
CTGTAACCTCAGCATAATAAAGCTTGTGAGACTTTCAGATACGTGGAGGTATGAAAATCTCCTCTTGGATTGCATAGAATACATGAACTCACATGTATCTTTAATATTATTTACAGTGTTTACAAATAAAAATAATGTGTCGTACGAATGAACACTAAGGGTTTAGATATTAGACTTAAACAGCAGCTATGTCTGGAAGCAGACGTGCATCTTTATTCTTTGTCGACTCATTTCGGTCGATTTCTTGAGATCTTGACTTATTTTTCGAGATAACAAAGCTTGAGTTCTCGTGATAAATCAGACCCCCACATGCCATGCTACCACAGTCCACACATATGAGGTAATTTAGATTATTTCTGTTTTTTTGAGCTTCAAATCTCTGAGAATACGACTCATGATCGTCTGAGTCGAAGTCAAGATCTCAAGAAAACAACAGAACATAACTCATGACCTCAGGAACCATGGGTTAATACAATGCAGGGATGCATGTCGACCTACAGGCTTCCATACTCTGCAAATCCTCAAATATTACAGAGTTTTTTCATCTAATTTTATGGTCAGAGTATCTAATAACTCTTTAGATACTGTCAGATTCTTTAATAAGTAAAACTTTACTTCTTTCTCTGACAGCTCCTTTAACTCATTACAAGCAGTTCAGGCCTTATTTTTGTACTTAATGTCCTAAATGAAGTAGGATGTTACATCTGGAATCATCAGGTCAATATGGCCTTTATTTAGAGTAATGAGACATTTGAATTTAACTGTGAAGCTAAAATATAAAAGAGTTCAGCTGAAAACATCCACAGGCTGCTGCAGACACCTCTGTGCACGCTGTTGCACCAGGAGGACAGCAGATGGCTCTGTGGAGGCACTGTGGAGGTGATGAGGAGTCTCATGTGCAGCTGGGTTCAGGAGGAAGATGAATCTGCAGGCTACACATAATAAGAAAGAGACATCACAGCCTTACTTTGTATAAACATGTTTTTAAATGATATAGGGATGAATAAGTTCAGAGAGTTATCTTCAGCAGCAGAAAGTGTAACATCGTGTTCTTCATATTTTACCTGCATTCTGTCCAAGAACTCAAATCAGCGATGAAACCATGTCTCAAACCTCATCACTTCCTGTCAGAGCTCAGCATGTCGCTCAATCACGTACTGAGGCTCACACCATGTAATAACGAAAACTGCACCCGAAACCTCTGCAACACGAAGACACGAAATATGCGTCCACATCAGAGCACAGCAAGGGGCTGAGAGAGGGGAGGAGAAGTTTCTGTTGGGTCGGGTCACGTTCAGATATTTACTGTCAGATGATCATTATTCAGAGAAAATCAGACGTGAATTTACTCAAAGAATGAAACTCAATGGAAACAGACTTTAATCCCCCTGGATTATAAAGAGACAGAAGACACTCTGATGCCTAAAATAAACTTCAACACTCATTAAAACAGAAGTCTAATCAAAACACACAGACAGTCAGAAGACGCTCAGTCTGTAGGTCAGTCAGTTTTCTTAAATCTTACAAAACTGTTATCTTTTTATGACCCCCAGAGGATGAACTCTGATCTGGTGAAACTTCAGGCACATCGGTGTGTCGTTAAATAAATCCAACTGAGTCCAGCAGTCCAGTTTCTACAATCTCATAACCACCGCTCATGGTTTAAGTTTCTTTGCAGAGATCGCTAACCTAAAGTTTCTCTCACCTGCTCCACTCCTTGAACATATTGATGGACAGGAGCCAATATGAAAATGTCAGGTTCTTGTTTACCAAAGCTAACGTTGTAAGCAAAGATGTTTTGATGCTAGCGGAAGCTAACGGTTTCACCTCACCTTACGGTCTGTGGTGTCAACAAGCAGAAGCTAAATGCGTCTGAACTCTTTTCTGTGGATTGATTTGACATGACGTGTGATCAGTTTGACTCTGGTGTTGCTCATGTTAGTGAAAGTTTATAACTGTCGTCAAGGGGTTTTGACCAATCAGAATCAAGCCTCTTACATAACCGGAGGATCAGGAAGAGAGCCGGTTGATACGCTGAAATAAAGAATACAGAATAAAGAATGAAATTAAATGAGTTTTTTTCCTGACAGCTCCTTGGTAAACCTTCTGCAGGAGACGAGATCATCATGTGACCAGTGTGATCTTTGTCATGAAGCTGCTGCATCATCGGCTGTTTCCGAAACCGCCTGCTACATACTACTTACTAATGTAGTAGGCAGTAGGTATAGCCTACTACATACTGTTTGAATTTAGTATGTAGTATGACTGTTCTGTTCGATCTGTCATGCAGAATGCTGGGCCTGACGTCACTGGATTTCCGGTTTCAAACAGCGGAAGTAAACAATGGCAAAGCCGATAGAGAAACTGCTTATTTAGCATCCACTAATGATTTAAAAAGTTGTGTTGCGGCTGACTGACGATTTAACCAAACAAAAACCGACACGCCGCGGAAGGCTAAGCACGGGAGTTTACCTGTGACGCGCACTCACAGAAACACACATCCACTTCTAATGCTCGTTAATGCTCTTTATTTCTAGCGATGCGCAACTTGAACAGATGCTTCATACAATACAAGACAAAGTACAGAACGGCAAAACTAATGTGGTGTTAAGCGTAGCGGTCAACAGAAAGTGTCACTCCCGACTCACCCTTCCTCGTTAACAAAACCAACAGACTACAGGTGCCTGGAATTATTTGTAACCACCGCGCCCACACCCACAGTGACGTACCCACCACTCAAATGCCAGCAGAGTGCACACACCCCCCTCACATCAATATACAGCACTTACCAACACGTCACATATAAAACACACACATATGGCTCCTACAAGTTGAGAGGTGGTTTGTATGGAATTCAATAACTTTCACATTACCCCAAAACGGATTTCCCCCCGTCAGAAAAGAAGGAAAAAGAAAATGAGGAATGAGCGCTGTGCATTATGGGAAACAGTATGCGAGGCAGACTGGTCCAATGCATACTGTGACATTTTCCCAAATCAGTAGACATCTGGGGAGTTTTGGCATACTGCAGATTTTGCTCTTTTTCACTTACTACTTACTACATACTGAATTTTGGCCAAATCAGTACGTACTGCTAGTATAGTAGGCGGTTTCAGAAACAGCCATACTCTCTGCTCCAAGCATCTTGTTTTCCACTTGTCCAATCGCACGCAGCGTTGATAGTTTTCTGTCAGCACAGAAAACCAACTTTCTGCATTTCTGGGCAGATTGTTCTGAAATGATCTGGAAATCTGCAGGAGTGCGTGTCTGAAAGGGCAAACCGTTGTCACATATCAACCATCGCATCAGTTTCATGAACCCCTGCCCACTTCCTTGCAGTGAATTGTTCTGACTCTTTCCTGCTGAGTGCTCAGTCACATCAGATCACCTCATCATATTTCATAAGGGACCTCCTTTTAGAACGTCTGAAAACCCTGAAGATGTCAGAAAGTTTGTTGCAGTGAAACAAAGAAAAGCATTTCATTTTCAGCTCTAACTCCAGTGGAGGAGACTTCTGTAAACTTCCTAACCTGAGAGTAATTATTATATCACACTACACGACCAGCCAAAAGCTTGGTAACACTTTTTCATTCAAGGGTTTGTATTTATTTTAATTATTTGAAACACTGTAGATTAATACCAAAGACATCAAAACTATGAAAGAACATATATGGAATTATTTAATTAACAAAAAAGTGTTAAACAAAGCAGAATATGTTTTATATTTTAGATTCTGTAAAGTAGCCCCCTTTTTCCTTCATGACAGTTTTGCACACTCTTGGTATTCTCTCAGTCTGCTTCATGAAGTGGTCTCCTGGAATGGTTTCTAATTAACATGAGCCTTGTCAAGAGTTCATTTGTAGAATGACTTGCCTTCTTAATGTGTTTGAGACCATCAGTTGTGTTGTTCAGAGGTAGAGTTAGTACACAATGGATAACCCTATTTGACTACTGTTGTAATCCAGATTATGGCAAAACCAGATTATTTCATAGTTTCATCATCCTCTGCGTGCATGCCGGGCTATGTAAATAAAGTTATGCATTTAAACATATTTATTATTAGTTATTCTAAGTTTCATTCTCCAGTTCTCAGAGCTTTATTATAATCCACTCTGCTGATGATAAATGTCAACCTTCCTTTCGGTTTTTCTTCTCTTTCTTGAATTATAACACATAAAACCCTGAAGGAAGTGTCTGACTGAACAGTGAAACCACAGCAGGTTGACATGGTGGGATTTTTTCTTCCCTCTCACATCATTGTTCCACAAAGACCGTTTCATGCTCATCAGAAAGCTTGAGGTCACCAGAGCTCGTTGGCATATTTCACTCTGAATGAATTTAATGAATCTGTGGAAAAATGTGCTGCACAGACTCAAAAACACATCACAGAAAATATGATTCAGAGATGATTTTACTGATTTATGAATGAGTTATTTACTCTCTGATTCCACCGTACAGATACATATCGGCCTCCTTGTTTCATGAACTAAAATCAAACCTGATCCTCTGATTTGTTCTAATCCACATTGAAGGTAACGTTAGATGAGGTAGACGGTACTCGTGCAGGAGTATCTCTGTTGACATGTCTGTCCTCCTTCAGCTCTCCTTCTTCTCTTTGACGTTGACTTTAAACATAAATGAGTCAAAAGTCTCCTCTTAGAACATTGTGTCTGTTAACTCTCTCTCATCTGGTTTCAGTCACCCTCGACCTAAAACAATGCTCAGCTATGACTCTTCATGTGTTCAGTCTCTGTGATCCGGAGCTCTCCTGAGCTGCAGTAATGTCTCCTTCGTGTTAAAGTCTTCATCACTGGGCCGTCAAACTCAGCATCCTCTCTGGACTCACATCAAGAGTCCATCTGTCCAGGGTCAGACTTGTGTCCCTGACGTTGTTGTGGATCAGACTGTGAGTGTGTGTAGAGATCACATCATACAGAGTAGGTAGAGTCTGCAGAGGAGACTCAGGATCCAGATATGAGCTGCTGAGATCATCAAGGGCTGAATATTTACTGAGTTTATCATTCACTGTTGCAGCTTTGTGTCTGATAAACTCTCTGCAGCTCTCACGTCTGTTAAATCAGCACTGATCACATTTCCCTCAACACATCTTTGTTCTGGTGAAGTCTTTTAAGGTGTCTTAAAATGTTTGTTGTGTTAAACTTGAGGACATCTTCCTCCTCTCTGATGGTTAAGGCACATGTTTTGTAATTGCAGTTGTAGCAGTTTTTTAAACTTTATTTAAAGGTGTCAGAAAACTGTAAAAACATTGTTGCACACGTTTAAATAAACACGATAAAGTGCATAAGAAAAAGAAAATAAAGTTTACATAGCTTTATCAGAAATTATAATCAATATCATTCTTAAAGGAATATTATAATACAGGGAAAATGTAAATAAACTGTGAATTTAGTGTTGTTGAATATGTATTCTTTGAATAGATCTTGAGGTAAATCTAAAGTGCGTGCAGCTTTTTAATGTTTATAATTTTTTAAGATTCTATGTAGTACTTACATTCAGTGACAAAGATAGACCAGCGTGGTGATTTATTGAATTTGGACTTATATATGTGGTCTGTGGGCTGTGGTAATAAGCTCCAGTAAACACGAAATCACTGAAAGAAAGAAAATATTAGGCTAACTGTCGATTAACATGCTACATCACGGAGATAAATGACAACAACGTAGTGAGATTAAATTACTCCCCAACAAAACAGCATAAATAATATTTTCATCAAGTAAAAGAAATGTATTTTTAACATGTTTTAGCCATAGACTGTAAAAAATATGGACGTAGTATCCGTGACGTCACCCATCTGTTCCTGAGAGCTGTTTTGAAGCAAATCGACGGCAGCAGCCATATTGGTAATGCGGAACTCAACTAGGCAGAGTGTGACGTAGTGTGAGTCTCTTAGCCAATGGCTGTGTGTTCCCGACCGGGATTCACGTCAGTCATGTCCTTATTTGGGCAAAACTCATAATATTAATATCTTCTTAACCGTCACGTTAGAAAAAAATTCACCCCCGTACAGTGTATGCCATTAGAGAGATTAGCGTTGTAGGGCCAAGCCGTTTTTTGAACCAGGCTGTAAACATGTTTATTAATGCTGCAAAGATCGTCTTTTTCCCATTCATATCTATGTGGTTTCCGGTGTTTCTGCAGCCAGCCTCAAGCGGATTTTCGATGTATTGCAGTTTATATCACTTCCGCATTGGCTTCATCGTTTGAGACCGGAGTTTGCCGCTTGGTTTTAGCTGAGCTTTTGGTTGCACCTTAAGTCTGCAGGAATCCAGCAGAGGGCGCTCTAGTTACAGACAAATCATATGTCCCAGTGGCGAGCTAACAAGATTACAGAACTATAGTTTTTATATATTAAAACAGATTAAAAAAAAAATTAAGGAAATTAACAGCAAATAGTGACAAAATATAGCAAAAGATTATGAGTGAAGTGGAATTATTAACTCTGTTACACAATCATGTCCTCCTCTGGATGTGAAAACATCCTCACCGGTGACGCCATTTTTACTCTGCTTACACGTCTCTGTAATAGCTGATCGCATATTTCCATCTACAACTTTTACCCGTTCTATGCCTCTCAAAATTCTTTATTCATAAAAACAGGACTATGAAATCTCCCCCCAAATTTGTTATTTTCTAAATAAATTCAAAATGTAACTAAAATCATTGAAAATAATGAAAGGACCAAGAGCACTAAAAATACGTTCCCTAAAAGAATTCCTCACTGACTTGTAATAATTACTCCCTTTCCTTACTTAAAGCTAGGGTTGGTAGTCAGATTTAGATACACTTTTTGTTATACTGGTTAAAATGATCTTTATGTCCCGATGGCAATCAATACATAATGTGTTCTTAAAAAAGAGGTTAAAAAAAAAGGTATCTACAGCCAGAGTAAACCTGGGAAAAAAACAACCAATCCCTGCCATCAGGAGCCAAATGATGAAACCAATCAAATCCTGTCCTGCTGTTCTGCCCGCCTCCTGCACGTACATGTCATGTTTGTATGTGTTTTTTAACTTTCACCATGATAATGTTTTGGTGTTTTCTTACCGCTGAGTGAGACGTGAGTTGACGTAGTGCAAAACACAAACGATGTGCTGAGGACCGGTTTTGAATCAGTCACGATCATATGGTCGTGAATCAGTGGTGCTTGTGCATGTGAGCAGGGGCGTCATTTTGGAGGAGCTCCAAGGGGAAGGGGGGGAGGGGTTAGACGGAGTCCTGAGGAAATGCTACGTTTCAGATTCATGCTAGTTTACCGTGACTACCAACCCTAGCTTTAACTTATATTATTATATATTTTCTATTTTTGTATAATTTTCTCATTTACCTTAAATTACCATCTGAAGCTTTATTGTTTCTGTATCTTTAATGATTGTTTATGTATGATGATCCATCTGAATGTACCCATTGTTTGGACATTACAAAATAAAAAGCTTTAACCCGTTTTTATCGGACAAAATGACATCAGTGTTGGAGCTATTTGTTTATTTTTTGTATTTAGTTGTTAAATTTATTTAAGAATGAATGAGTAGTATTTGTTGTTAAATGTATCCAAACCTCTCTTTTTATAGGTAATTGAAGTTAAATTTTGGGGATATATTTTTTACTAGTCATTTGTATTGTAGATTTAGATTTTTGTATATTTAGTATTTAATTTGTTTGTTAGGTAATGAGGAACTGCGGGCACCTGAGGTTATTTAGGTGGCAGAAGGACAGCATGCAACTGGGTGGGCCTATGGTTTTGTACCAACACAAGAGAGGCAGCAGGAGCCATGACCTTCTTTGTTTCTTTTGTTTGCTTGCTTGCCATCAAAATAAACCATTGCAAAGCGCTGAACTTTTGCATGGACATTGGACTTCTTTTTCCTGCGTACATCACATCCCCACGGTGCATCAGTGACCCTATGATTAAGTTTAAAGTTGGAGTTTGATATTTTGATTATTCTAGTTTTTTATGACAGATGGTCACTACAATCAGATTGATAAATAATAAGGAAATATTCCCTAAATGGTGATCCTCTATCCCTGAAATATTTAATAATAATTTGTTTGTAAATAAACACTTCCTGCCCCCCCTGAGTAAGTCAGGGCTGGGGTTGGGGCACCCTAATCAAGATTGCTGGGAGCGCCCCTGCAGTGCGCATACGCAATGTATCTGTAGATTCAGAGTACTTTATATTAATGAGGAAAAATTATCTCAAACATGTTCACAGTTGGATTAACTTGGAGCTCAGGTTGTAATGCACCTCTTTCTGGACTTATTTGCTCTTTAACTGACGCCTCGCGCGGTTTGTCGGCGTCACACTTCCGGTCACGTGGCTTTGTTTTGCCCGTGCCCGGCTTCCCGTGGAGAGAAAATGGCGAGAAACGAGGAGAAGCAGCAGGGGAGGCTGAACAGACTGTGGCTGCAGAGGGAGAGAGAAGGTGAGAGAGTCCTGTTTACCTGCTGCACGGACAGCTAGCTGCAGCTGTTAGCCACAGCGATGCTAACAGCTGTTACTCTGACGTCATGTAGGGATAAACAGAGGAGAAGTTTAATTCTGTCCAGGATGGGACAGCATGCAGGGCTGTGTACTGCTTACAGGTGAAGACTAATGATCTGTCTCTCTGTCTCTCTGTCTCTCTCTCTGTCCGTCCTCACAGCGGGTCGCCTCAGAGACGTGCAGGAGAAGAGACCTCGGCTGGTAAGGATTGATCTCGTCACATATTCACAGATTTGTCTCTCAGCTGGTCTCAGTGCCGTGTGTCTCTCCTCAGGCCGCTCTGACCTCGGCCTCCTCGGTGAAGAAATGGATCCCCAGCATCAAGTCAGAGATAGAGTATTACCTGCAGGTGAGTGCCGTGAGACATGGACTCTGTATCCGGGCCGGACTCTGTGAGGTCTGAGTTCCTGTTCCTCCTCTCAGCAGTCACAGCTGACTCACTACCCGGAGAGGAAGATCGCTCAGTTCCAGCTGCACATCCAGGCTTTAGAGCGAGAGTACAAGAACTTCATCTCCAAGCTGCGAGTCCTGGACCCGACCTGCAAGCACACGCCGTGGACCCCCAGAGCGTACTGCAAACGCAGAGCTGACCCCCAGGATGGGCCCTGCAGAGGTTAGTGAGTTTGCACCTGCTCCTCTCACACCTGAACTCCTGCACTCCTGAAGTCCTGAACTCCTGACACGGTCCACATGATCTCGGACATGTTGGCCCAGATGACCTCACCTGGATTACAGAGCCTTTGTTAGACGCCCTAACAGTGCTGATCCTCCGAGATGTCTTCTGTTTGTGTTTTAATGTGACTCCAACGTGTTAGAGGATGTCTGAATGATTCAAACTCATCATTAGAAACATTCAGACACCTGTGGAGAGCAGACCAGGTGGTCAAAGTCCGGATGTCTTCAGGAGTTCTGAGAGTCTGGGAGACGAGACTGATTCATGCTATTAACAGACTTCTGTTTGATGAACTGCTCCTTTAAGAAACCATGAACTGACCCTTCCTCCTCCTCCTCCACCTCTTCCTCTTCTTCTTCTTCTTCTTCTCTTCTTCTTCCTCCTCCTCCTCCTCTTCCTCCTCCTCCTTGTTTCAGTGAAATCTCCTCGTCTCTGTGAGACTAATGAAGAAGAACCAGACTGCAGGACAGGATCTAACAGAGCTTCAGATCCAGGCCAGACTCTCACGTTTCAGACTGAACCAGTCTTAGGTACCTCAGGGGGGGTCTGTGCAGACCAGGACCAGGACCAGGACCAGCCCCTCTCCTTCGATCGCACCCGGCTGGCCGTGGCTGTTGCTGCTTACAGGGGACCGGTCTCTCAGCTGGGCTCCTCACAGACTCAGAGTCTGACCCGGGTCCTGCAGTCGGGACTTCCTAACCTCATGACCTCCTCGCCCTCCTCTTCATCACAGAGCAGAGACTCACAGAGCGATGAAGGATCCACGTTAGGGTCTGTTATGGAACAGAGGACTCAAGTCCTGGCTGCAGAGAGGAACTCTGGGAAATCCTCTGTGAGTCAGACCGCAGAGGAGAGGAGCGCTCACGTCCTGGGACTGGACTGCTACTCTTCATCCTCTGATGATGAGGAGGAGGCAGAGGACAGCTGATCCTTCATGCTTCATGTTTCATACATTTTAAAAACAGTCACGTGTTTAATGTTTCCTCTTCGTGCTGCCGGACCTTGAGCAGCGGGCTGCAGGACGGCTTGGCTTGCTCTGTGGGACGATGACCCGTCTTCATGAGTCTCAAATGTCTTTCCTTCATGATGTAACGAGGAAGAGGAAAGAGGTGTGAGCTCACCTTTGAATTATGATGAATACAGTTAAATAAAAATCCCATCTCAGTCCTCTGGCTGTTTGCTCTTCCTCTGCAGGAGTTTCAGCTGTTAGATCAATCAATCAGACTTTATTTGTGCTTTTCATACAATGACACTGTCACACAGGTGCTGTACATAAAAACAACTTAAAATAGAATAAATTAAGAAAAAAATATATATAAAAATTAAAATAAAGAACCACCCTCCATCCTAATCCCACCCCCAGCCCCGACTCCAAACCCACCCCACAATCCTAAAGTTAAGAACACAATATATGCAACAATAATAATAATTACAATAAAAATTAAATAAAAAAGAAGTTGCTGAACGAACTGAGGAAATGCTCTCATGATATCTTAATGAGGAAACACTGGAGGTAAAAAAAAAACTCAACACAGGAAGTTAAAGTCACCTAAGTAAAATACATTTCTAAGATAATAAAACACTAAAATATAAAGCAGTAAAAGAAAATATGATGCCATACTTTAAAAATAAAAAAATAAGCACATAAAGAAATAAAATAGAATAAAAGTGACTCAAATTTGAGCTAGATAATTAATTAATTAATTAATTAATTAAAAAAGTAAGGTGAAATAAAACTTGTAAGAATGAAACTCAGTTAAAAGCAAGACTAAGAAGGTAGGTCTTGAGTTTGCTTTAAAAAATGTTGACACTGTGCAGCCCTCAGATCATCAGCCGCGGGCAGTAATGATAAAAAGCTGCCTCACCTTGAGTCTTAGTTCTTACTTTTGGTACCATTAAAAAGTCCACTACCGGAAGACCTAAGGGCTCTCACTGGCTCATATGATAAAATCAAATCTGCAGTAAGACCATTAAGAGATTTAAAAACCAATAAAATAATCTTAAAATCTAAAAGATACTGGGAGCCAATGCAGAGACTTTAAAATGAGTGTAATGTGGGCTCTCTTTCTGGTCTTTATCAGCATTCTAGCAGCGGCGTTTTGAAGCAGCTGAAGCTGAGATAGCAGCTAGATGATCATCTCATCATCATCACAAGCTGGACCTTAATTTATATTCAGGTGCAAAAACATCTGCAGGGAGAGACTCAGAGAGAGGACGAAAACAAGGAGACAGAGATGCAGAAGTGTGAACATTAACGTTGCTCACTTTAGGTGTTGTGACCTGAAAATGTTGGGAACTACCGCTTGAACCAAAAACAGATCTTTTTAAGATTTGTTCTGCGCTCCTCCACAGATCATTCATGGTGAGCATCACTCAGAGGTTCAGGTGTGTAACAGACAGGGCGTCTCTGCAGCTCTTGGTCCACTTTATCCATGATGAGGAGTCTGAGGTGAGCGTGATGCACTTGTTGGCCTTGCTGTGTTCTGAGGATGTTTCCAGGCAGCAGCGGTGGTTCATATTAAAGTGGTGCAGAGGAAAGATTAGTTCAGATGTGACGTCTCAGAGCTGAGATGCTGTATCAGCGAAAAGTGCGTGACAGGAGCAGTGTGAGAAGTTCGTCGTAATAACTGTTGGTGTAATCAGTCATCAGACCACAGAGAGAGGCTCGGTCCTGCTGATTCAGTTTTTCATCCTCTCTGTTTTCTCAGACAAAGTGGAGCATCTGCTGGTTAGACCCCACAACCCCACCCTCCCACACCATACCCCCAGCCCGAGCTGCTGCTGAGCTCTCAGCATGACTCTTCTGGGAAACAGACTCATCAGCCTGCAGAGACTGTGCAGCTTCTGGTTTAGTTTGACGTTGTTGCCCTTTAAGTTGGAGCTTAGTGTACAGGGTGAAGGGGGGGGGGATGGGGTTTCCCTTCAGCTCTACAGTGGTCTGCAGAAACGAAACACAACTTCTGCAACAGATGATGCAACTAAGACCTTCAAAGCTCACACAGATAATAATAATAAAGCTGTATTTATAGATTCATATTCATACAGAGAGGAGCTCAGAGGGTTTCATCATGAGGTGAAGAAACAGGGGAGTATTTTTATACTCTATGAGGTATGAATAAATCTGATTGAGAGTGAGCACAGTCTGAACATGAGCTGACTTTGTGAAGTGTGCAGAGTTTGTATGTCGTATGAACATGGGTCATGTCATCATGCGATAGAAATAGCTCTGTAGTAGTTGTAGCAGCTGGAGTCTGGCACGTCCACAACAGCAGAGATCCAGAGGAACCTACGAGACAAGGGAGCTCAAGGACTCCAGAAAGGTCTATGGTTAGTAACCTGCAGAAGTTGCAGGAGCCTACACGCCTAGCCTGACGTGCACCTCGTCCAAAATGTAAACAAGCCTTCAAATGCTACGGCCCGTAAGCCCTCTGATTGGTCAGCTGAATTTGCAGCACTTTGGGAGTTGCCGTGCATTTCATCCTCCCCCCTTGCTCCGCTCTATTTGTCATGTAAACATGTCGGTATCATAAACAGCAACATCTATCAGCTATAAATCAACATAACAGCCTCTGAATCGCTTTGATAAAGTAGAGACATAGACTGTTCATGGGCTCACGGTTCACCCACCTGCTCCACCAGGTAAATTAAAATAAAGGTAGTTCCATGTCTTTCATATAAGCTTATGTTAGCAGAAGGTAGCATGAAGGTGTGTCCTGCCTATCTATAACCATGTGAACTTTCTGTTCCACATGTGGTCAGTCAGAATGCAATTTCTTCATCCAAACACAGCTGTCTAGAACTGACCACAGAACTAGTGCGGGGTGAGTTGGTCCTAGTCATATATTCTCAAGAAGGAACTGAAAACTATTAAGTGACTTATTATGGTAACAAGAAGCTATTTCATCTGAATCGTGTAGCAATCTGTATCAATCAATCTTTCTTTACAAAGCACCAAATCCCAACAAACGTTCTCCTCAGACTCTTTCCAAACAGAGCAGGTCTAGACCGTACTCTATGTTGTATCGTTGACAAAGACCCAACATCAGGACAGGATCAGATCCAGTCCCATCTTACAGACAGGACTCAGTCTGATCTCATCTTAATCCACCATGAGCAGAGCACTTTGCAGGATTTAGCAAGTTACAGTGGCAAGGACAAACTTCCTTTAACAGGCAGAAACCTCCAGCAGGACCAGACTCATGTTAGACACACATCTGCTGAGACCGTGTTGGAGAGAGGGATAGAGGGAGATGAAGAGAGAGAGAGAGATGATAGTGGAGAGACAGATAGTAGTAGTTGTAGCAGCTGGAGTCTGGCACGTCCACAGCAGCAGAGATCCAGAGGAACCTACAAGACAAGGGAGCTCAGGGACTCCAGTAAGGTCTATGGTTAGGAATTTTAATGGGACAGGAAGATAGAGGAAAGAATAAATCTTGCTAAAGAGAATTCAGTCTTTATTTCAGCGAACAGGAACCTGAAGGAAGTGGCTGAAAAGAGACGTCAGAGTTTGTTAAATGATCTAAATGAGGTTTTGGAGCTGACCTGGTCTGCAGAGGTTCATGGTCTAACTTCTGTTCTGGTGTCTGAACAAAGAGGCTGAGGTGATTACTGTAGACATGCTTCATGACTTGTATTGTATCCTCCATGGTGTGCAGTCACGAGGGAGTGATGCTTTGAGACGATGCAGATTCATATTTCAGTCCGGAGAGAGCTTGTCAGGGGTGACGAGTTCAACGTGACGTCTGCGGTGATCAGACTCCATCGTGACGTCTCCATGTCGGATGGATGGAGCAGGATGGTGGCTGGAGGTGAGCAGGGCGGAGGAGGGCAGATTTAAAGTTTGGCAGCAGCAGGATGATTGGTGGATAGAGGTGGAGGCTGAATCTGATTGGTTTGGTACTTTATGAGCTGATCACTAGGACAGGAAAAGACAGAGAGGGACTAGGACAGGGGCTGAGGTGTGATGAGTTTTCCTGCTCGACCTTACGCTGAGCTTCATATGTAGCCTCAGGATCAAGGGTTTCATGAGCAGTGCTGTTATCAGAGTTTGCATCTCCTCCAGTTGTGTGTCTGGAGCTCGAGAGATCAGGTGGAGAGTAATATATTAACCTCCTGATTTCTGCCTTTGAAATGTGTCTGCAGAGGACGAGGAGGACTGAGAAAGTCTTAAACCTATTCAGTGTGTGTGACTGTGTGTGTGTGTGTGTGACAAACACACAGTCACACACACTGAATAGCTGACTAATAGACAAGCAGTATTTTCTTCACCCGAAGTCTTCTGGAAACTGTTTCAACCACAGCGAGGAGCGTTCAATCACACAGGAACCCACCCAGAGAGACCACAGTTATACCAGTCCCTGAGCATCTGTGTGTGTGTGTGTGTGTGTGTGTGTGTGTGTGTGTGTGTGTGTGTGTGTGTGTGTGTGTGTGTGTGTGTGTGTGTGTGTGTGTGTGTGTGTGTGTGTGTGTGTGTGTGTGTTCCTGTAAGCTCGTCTGTGTGGTTGCTGTGGGGTTGATTGTACCCGCTCAGCTACAACCCTGCAGACCCGTTTTGTACTTTTTATGTGGCAGCCTCGAATTCTTCCCACTGACGATTTTCTGAGGGCTCAGACTGCTGCATCACTGTCTCACACACACACACACACACACAGAGGACCCAGAGATTAGAGGACATGTCCGTTAGAGACGCTGATCTCTCCTCCACAGAGCTGCAGGATTGTCTTCTTCTGATCTTGCAGATGACTCTTCTGTTTCATCATATCTTCATCGTGTTTCTCATCCTCAGAGGTTCTCTCTGTCCTCACAGACTCATCTCTTCATCCTGCGCTCAAGTCTCATTTATCAGTTAAATTTCAGATCTGAGTCCATGTTTGACTTCTTTTGGATCATTTATTTGTAGGTTTTGTGTTTTGTGCACAAGCTGCTGCAAATCAGCTGAGCCGGTTTGATAGTTTTAGATCAGGGTCAGGGTCAGGGTCAGGGTCTGGGTACATGTGTGAAAAGGAGCAGTGATGACCCACAGAGCTGTTAAATAAACCCTGCAGTGTAAAATGTGTCACCTGTTGTAGAGGACGTGCAGTACAGAGCAGGTGACTTCACCTCATGTTGCTCAATGTTTCCTTTCGTGGAATTTATGTAAATGTCTCAAAGTAGTTGTGGCTAGTGATGGGGGGTCAACCTCCAGCTTCCTGTCCCATCACACGCACTCTCTCTCTCACACACACACACACACACACACACACAGAGAGAGAGAGAGAGAGAGAGAGAGAGAGAGAGAGAGAGGCTGTCTTCATGCACACTGCAGCCCTGAGAGGATTCTAACTGTGATAAAGTTTCATGAAGTTAAAGATCAGTCAGCAGGGGGGGGGGGGGGGGGATTTGGGTTCCTATGACTTCAAGCTGACTAGCATCATGGTCATGTCCTCCGAGTGTGTGTGTGTGTGTGTGTGTGTGTGTGTGTGTTTGTGTGTGTGTGTGTGTGTGTGTGTGTGGGCGGGCTCTGTAGGAGCTGAATACATAGACAGCAGAGTTGATTTAAGTCACAGCAGCTCAGACCTGCACTCAGTCAGCCTTTCAGCAGCATCATGAACCCAGACCAGAACTACCCTCTCCCTCAGGTGTTCCTTGTGGACGGAGGGCAGGGTCCACAGTATCCGGCCCACCAACCCAATCTGGTACCCTGCTGGTCCTTCCCT
Organism: Notolabrus celidotus; assembly: GCF_009762535.1. NCBI lineage: Eukaryota > Metazoa > Chordata > Actinopteri > Labriformes > Labridae > Notolabrus > Notolabrus celidotus. Next base: position 9,966,982 of record NC_048273.1, on the reverse strand, counting down.
CCCCCCCAGGAGAGACAGAGGAGGAGCAGGGAGAGGAGCGGGGGCTGCATGGGGGTCCGGCCCGGCACAGCCCTGCTGGTCCTGATGCTGTTCCTGCTGGTGTTCGCCGCACTCGGCTTTGAGGGGTTCCAGATCTACAGGATGCAGAGAGAACTGAAGGAGCTCAGACAGGTGAGGACACACCTGAGAGGGTGCTTTATCTTCTTTATCTGGTTGTTGTAACGTGTTCACCCTGCAGACCGTTGAGGGTCTGGGTCGTGGTTTTTGGTCTCTGGAGGTCTGATTGCTGTGAGAGTAATGTGAGGCTGTGAAACACTTGTGCAGCCCGCAGCAGAGCGAGGCAGTAGCGAGGGGAAACTGTGGAGGGTTATAATAATGCTCTGACCTCCTGGCCTGTTGTTACGGGGGCGAAGCTGCAGAAGAAGTGTGAGTTTCACTTTGCTGATGGAGAGATGAGAGGGTGGAGGGAGGGAAGCTCAGTTAAATCATTTTATTAACATTCAGGAAACATGTTAATAAGAACATCAGTCATCTGTTTTGCATGTCAGCCTGAAGTGTCAGAAGGAATCTGCCAAAGGTGTCTAACTGATGAGATTTACATCACAGTTCCTTAAAAGCTGCATGTTTTACAAGTTCAACTCATTCAAAGCAAACAAACACTCAGAGCAGGAACACATCTTTTCAACACATTGATCATTTCTTAAAATAAGAGCAGGAGTTTTAAGAGTTACACAGTTTTTCTCTCCATCTCTAAATTAAGTGGATTGTTCCAGTTTATGTGACATAAGCTGTCATCGTCCTCATCTTCATCCATGGCTTCAAAGTCGGGCATGATAACAGTGAGAGCAGCCAACAAGCTGCAACTTCTGCTGGGGGCAAATGAAGCCAGTGCTGATTGCAGGAGAAAGCTGCAGTTCCTCCAGTCCCCACTAGAGTGTGTCTCCTGCAGTGAGTCAGTCCCCATAGAGCCCCATGTTAAAATGTTACAGCAGATATAAACATGTTTACAGCCTGGTACAAAAACAGTTTGGGTCTCTATAGCTCATTTCTTTCTTCATGACAACTGTACGGCTGAATTTATATGCAACTCATCTGTTGTAGGTTAAGGGTTAAAGGGAGGGTTAGGGGCGTGACTGATTTTACGGATAGGTGTGCACACTTCAAAGTTTATTTTCAGATCACCTTTAAGAGCAGATGTCACAAAGTGCTTCATAATAAAATATAAAGAGCACAAACAGAGATTACAAAAAGCCGTTGAAACTGAAAGACTAAAGGAGTGAACTTTGATCGACTGTGACATTTAAAGAGCGCAGCGCGGACTGAGTGTGGTCTGAGGTCTGGGGAGACAGTGTTTCCTCTGACGCTCTGATCTGATCCTCTGTTTCTCTGCAGGCTAAACCAGAGCGTGAGGCTCCCAGCACTCAGAAGCAGATCGGTGAGCCACACACACACACACACACACACACACACACACACACAAAACACACACACACACACACTCACACATTAAGCAGTCTGTGTTGATGGACAGAGGATCTGATGAGTCTGTAATGTTGTTTCAGGTTTCCCTGAAGCAGTGAGGAAAGAAGAGGAGAGCAGAGCTGCAGCTCATGTGATAGGTAACATCACAACACACATGCTCAGTTGAAACACAAAAAGTCTCTTACCTGTTTGTTTTCTTAAAGTGCACCTAAATGCAAACCATAATAAAAGTAAGACCTCATTATTTATGAGAATCGGGGACAAATGTCAGCATCCATCAGTCAGAACCCTGCAGAGTCCAGGTGGAGGTGCTGCACCAGGTCATTCAAGTGACTTTTATCGGACTGGTTCAAACCTCCGACAGCTCACCTGTACTTTTTTCAAGTTTAGTTTAAATATCTGAAGTATAGGTGAGCTGATCATCCAGCCTCCTGGTTCACCTGAGGCTAAATCTGTGTCCCTGTTCAGCCAAGTGCAGAGGTTTCCACCAACATCTCCTGGTCTCTATTGGGAGCCGTTTGTAAAGTTGTGCACACTGAAAATAACAGCTTCAGTTCTCCACATTTAGCTCCAAAACTTCATAAAAATGCAGTGAATTTTTAAAAGTCCTGTTTTTATCACATTTAGAGAAATATTTGTGATCTTCTTCACATTTAATTTTGTTGTGAAAAAGATCAAGTACAAATCACTGTTAAATCTAAATGCTAAATCTAAATCTAAATGTTAAATGAACTTTACAAATTGGCGCCCCATAGGTCTCAGTGTGTTGGGACTGGGCGCACTCATGTTCCCCAGGCTGAATTTGTTTTGGACTTTAGCGTGTGGTCTTGGATTTGCATCGTTTCTACATTTGCTGCCCGCTTCTCCTGATCCAGATCACTCAGGCCGTCACAGATCGGCTGCTGTCGTCAGCGTCTGGAAGTCAGGGAAGCTGTGGAGCTGTTCCCCCAGACTCAGTCATTTGACGGCAGCACCTGTCAGAAATGAACTCTTGTGATGTGCATGATTCCCCTCACTCTGAAGAGATGTTGCTCCTCTATCAGATGTTGTTTCCTGCTCAGTGATCTCCTGCTCCTCTCTGAAGCTCTATCTTCTCCTCCTCCTGCAGGGCGGATGGATGGAAGCACAGTTCAGCCTCTGCGCTGGAACCCTCACGATGGGCGGGGCTTCACATCAGGGGGCGTGGCCTACATATATGAAGACGGAGCGCTACAGGTGAACGAGACAGGACTGTACCACGTTTACTCCCGTGTGGAGTTGACCTTCAGGGACTGCTCCCCCGAGTCCGCCTTCCTGCACAGCGTCTACGTGAGGCGAACAGGCCGGACAGCTCCTCTGAAGCTGATGGAGGCGCACAGAGCGGGGTTCTGCCCCCAGAGGACCAGACTCTCCTGGACCACGGAGAGCTACCTGGGCTCGGCTCTGCAGCTGCAGAAACTCGACCGAGTTTATGTGAACGTTTCTCAGCCTGGTTTTCTAAGACACGGTTCTTACGCCAACTTCTTCGGCCTCTACAAGATCTGAAGAGTTTAAGACTGATGAGGTCATGTGTTGATCTGTAACGTAAGGACGACTAAACTTTGTGAACTCTGATTTATTTGTTTTTTAGCTTTAAAAAGGTGAGCAGACGTACCGCGTTAACGTCCCAGTCACAGCCCCACACGATTGACTCGGTGAAAAAGAGAGGGGAGGTGTGCTCTCCTCACCTCAGGCTCTGCCTTTCCATGTAGGCATGTGGAAGGGCAGGGAGCTCCCATCACAGAGCCATACCGCCTAATATAACTCATTGCATTCGATCTTTGATGAGAGTTTCTCTGTCTGATACTGGAGCAGGAATCGTCTGTTTGATAATCCCGCTCCAGAATCTGACATGAAGACGAAATGATCTAAAGAATAAAAACTTCTCTCTGACAAACTTCAAGAAATAATCTGATTGTACTCTGAAGGTCATGAGGAGGCGTCAGAGTGAAAGTGAGACTGTTTCCACATCAGTTAAAACTCCTTACTGTGACATCAAGTAAACTTTGAAGACTTTGTCTCCATGAATATTCCACCAAACAGCATCAAAGTCAAACATGAAATATTTGATTTAAAGCTCCTGTCAGTGTCTTTTGGTTTGTGTGGATTTGGCGTCCCTTGTGGACAAAGTTTGAAGTATAAAATCCCCATTAGAGTGCTAGTAGTTTTATGAAGTCTGTATCTGAATCAGGTCAATGTTATCCAGTCTGACTTTGGTAACCCTGAACATTGTCTGACCCTGGATGAAGACAAAGTGGACTTCTCTGGAAGAAAAAGACGTGTTCAGATCACCTGGACCCCTGGAACATGAATAGATCTGTGCCTTCAGAGTCACTAACACTAACACTGTAGCTCTTTCATATTTATTTAATGATGCAATGTGCCTTTTAAGATGAGACTGCTTTAAGAAAATAAAGATGTTTAATTTTTCCTGTGGTGAATGTTTATCAGTTATGAGCAGGCGTGTGAGAAACACCCACAGCTGCTCAGTTTGTGACCACTGGAAAACATGTCACAGCATCACTCCTCCTCGGAGACTTTCAGTCCACTCTGCAGGTTCAGAAAGAAGGAGTTTAATCTGAAGAGTAATGAGCATGCCTAATTGGTGTTAGACAGCGCAGTGCAGGATGCATTGCTACTGTTTAACACCTCTGTGCGTCACCACAGAGAGGGGACGCAGCTTTAACGTGGTTCCTTCCTGTGTGAGCGTCTCAAGGGTCTTTTGCTAAAACTTTTTCTGCCTCTTTTTACCCACAAGTTCTGCAAGACGTCTGAACACAGAGCTGAGGACAGAGCAGGGTGTTTCATTTTAGAGCAGACTCTGAAAAGAGTCCCGTCAGCAGGAAACAGGTGGATTTCTGAGGAAGCTGTAGAGCCGAGCTGATGTACGGTCTCGTTTTATTATCTGCTGGAGCCGATGGCCTGCAGGACCGAGAGATACAGGAAACACATGATAGCTCTTTTGTGGTGTGTGACATGTTCTGTTGTTTCCTGATGCAGCCCGTCTCTGTGCAGAGCTGCAGACTGCAGGCTGTCCGACTCTGAGACAGAGATTTCAGTCTGCAGAAGAGCCGTACTCATCCACCACAAGACAGTATAATGCAAACTCTTCTGGTTATTAGTTGTCAGACTTTCATAGTCACGAGTTTAAAGATTCAGAAGCTGATTTCAGTCTGAACGAACAAACTCAACCTGCTGACAGGTGAAGCCTGAAGTGTAACATCACTATACCGACACCTTTTTACATCACATATACTGACACAGCTCTGAAAGTATACACTCCGTATGACCTCTGACCTCTGAACATCACTGGACCTCTCACAGAGTCACCTGTCAGTGTGGATCTGTCAGGCAGCAGGATGGGAGCGACTCTGACCAGAACCAAACTGTGATGGGTCAGAGCGTCTCTGCAGCTCCTATGGGGAGTTCCCAGTCTGCAGGGTCAGGACCAGATGAGGTCCAAGGATGGAGAACAGGGTCATGGGTGGCAAAGGCTCAGTGATGTGTTTGTCCTCTTGTCCTCTACTGAAAGCTCTTCAGACCTGGACCAGAAGGAGGTCTGGTTGAACACCATGAAGTCAAGGTGTTGACTCCAGATCTCAGTCCAGTCCAGTATCTGTGGGATGAGCTGGACTGGTTTTGGTCCTGATCTGATGAGAGGTCAGGGTCAGGTATGGTAACATCATGTCTGACCCTTCTGAATTTGGTATTGATTGTACTGTAGGGTAATCAGCTGATCGCTCCGTTATGAAAATGATCTGCTGGGAGCAGAGATGTGGTTTGGTTGAGTTTCTGTGATCACTTTGTTCTCTCTGTGACAATGTTTGTTCAAAGTGAAGTTCTGCCCACAGTCTGTGTTTCACTACAAAACTCCCTCTGAAGTCTGAAAACGAGGAGGGGGGGGGGGGGGGTAACATGCTGCACAGCCGTCTGATGTGAGTCTTGCATCATTGCATCAAATCAAACACAATAAGTGAGAACAAACATCAGAACGTCACAGTTTCTGAAAGGCTAACCAATCCGCAATCACCACAACAAGTAATCACGAGTGACCTGATGAGAAAATCCAAATGTTAAATGTTAAATGTTAAATCTAAATGTTAAATTTTACTCTGCGATCCTAAATATTTAGCTAATATGAAAATTCACACTGCCGTCTAGCTGAAGTACCAAAATAAAAGCTTCATGAAGTGCTACAGACTTAGCAATAACATCTTAGCTTGTCTGGACCATAGACTGGGTCAGTGTTGACTCTAAGTCTCTTCGATGTTCAACCTATCAGGAGGAGAACAGTCTCATGATTGTTCAAAGATTCAGAGTAAACGAAGGACAAATGCAGGTTCGAGAGTTAACGCTGTCGACCTCTACAGACAGACCTTTCATTATCAACCTTGCAGTGTAACTTTAAGGCTCATTTCAAGTGTTTTTATTTGATCTCTGATTTTTAAAGTGAAGAACTTTTTGCCGAAAATTTCCATAAGAAATAAACTTAACTTTCCTAAAACAATCATTAAATATATCATAGCAGGCCTAATAATAAAGTCTTTAAACTGCAGTAATGAATACGTCCTCCACCTCTTGAGAGAACAAAGGAGACTTTGACCTCGCATTTAGCGCCATCTGTTGGTCATTTTATGAATTACATTAAATATGAGAGTCAGGTGACAAGAGAGGGAAAAACCCATGAAGGAACCTTTAATATGAATTAATATGAATTTTAACTGATTATCTTATCTTATTTCATTTTTATTTATGTATTCATTCATTTATTTATTTAAATTTATCTACTCAGTTCTATTGTCATTTTTAGCATTCATTTTATTTTTTCAACTCTTGTCCTTACCCTTTTTTAATTTATTTATTTTAACTATATTCTTAAAATTAATTTGACGCTTTAACTTATTTTAATTACATATATTTTTATTGTTGTCTGTGTGCATATCTCTCTATTTTAAAATCCATATAATTTTTTTAATATGTCTTGCCATTATATTATTTCTGCTTCTTTCTTGTTTTCGATGGCTGTAAAGCTCTTTGGGTTTCATTTGATTCGTATGAAAGGTGATCTATAAATAAAGCTTGAAATGATCTTTGAGCTTTGCAGGACGATAAACTGCTTTAATGAGTCTTTACTGACACCAGTATGCACTGACTCTTTCAGGTAAACCGTGTGTGTTCATCAGCTCATGCTTTATCAACCTGACTTTTTAAACATTAATCAAACACGTCTTCCTCTCTGAGTCAGGGTCATCTCAGGTCACTGCTTTTCAACTATTTCTTATTATTCAATGTTTTTAACTGGAAAAGGTGCGAGCGCACTCTGTAAAAGCTCTGCAGTGCATTTTTAATCCACCAGAGGGCGCTGACGTATTTTCAGTGATGAACCTGAACAAGGGGAGAGGGAGGGAGGGAGGAGGAAGAGGAGGAAGGTGCTGAAATCTTTGAGCAGACAGAAGAGATAATTTGAGACATGTCAAAAGATGCTTCGACGCTTCAGTGTTCTCTTCAGAGTCTCAAATCAAATCAAGGTGTCTCAGTCACGCACACAGACCCTCAATCATCAAATTCACGAGAGGACACACACACACATTTCATATTTTGAACCAGCTGTTTAATACTTAATCCTGATTGGTCAAAATTCGTATTAATTCTCAACAACAAGCGACACCAGGAACAACCTGATCACACACGCCACAACAGATCAATCCACAGAAAGTAGACCGTCGTGATTCCTACTCTGCCTGTTGACGCTGTGGTAAAAATGTTAGAATAGAACGGAACTAAACAGAACAGATCAAAGGAGAATAGAACAGAATGTTCCGAAGTCTCAAAGCCAAATAGAACAGCGATTCATTCTAAACAGCAAAAGAGACACCAGGAACAAACCTGATCACACATCATATCAAATCACTCCACAGAAAGTAGTCAATCAATCAATCTTTATTTGCATATCGCCAAATCACAACAAAAGTTATCTCAAGACGCTTTTACAAACATAGCAGGTCTAGGCCACTCTATGTCAAATTATGAACAGAGACCCAACACCAAGACAGGATAAGACTCAGTCTGACCCCACCTTAATCCACCATGAGCATTGCACCTTGCAGTATTTAGCTAGTTACAGCGACGAGGAAAAACTTCCTCTAACAGGCAGGAACCTCGAGCAGAACCAGACAGCCATCTGCTGAGACTGAGTTGGGTCTGGAAAGAGGGATAGAGGAGAATAAGAGACAGAGGGAGCGGTGACAGTGATGAGACGAGTAGTAGAGGCTGTTGTCGCTGGAGTCCAGCATGTCCGTATCAGCTGGAGTCTGGAGCGTCCACAGCAGGAGGACGTCTACGGCAGCTTAGAGGAACCTACGAGACAAGGGAGCTCAGGGACTCCAGAAAGGTCTATGGTTAGTAATTTTGATGGGACAGGGAGAGTTGAAGTAAGAGATGAGGGGGTGAGATAGGATCCCGGTGTGTCAGTGTGCCAGTTCCCCTTGCAGTCTAAGTCTATAGCAGCATAACTAAGAGCTGGTCCAAGCCTGATCCAGCTCTAATTATAAGCTTTATCAAAAAGGAAAGTTTGAAGTAGAGAGGGTGTCTGCCTCCCGGACCCTGACTGATAGATGATTCCAAAGGAGAGGGGCCTGATAACTGAAGGTTCTACCTCCAGATACTACTTTTAGAGACTTTAGATACGATGAGCAGACCTGCATGTTGGGAGCGTAGTTTTCTAGAGGGGTAATAGTAGTCCATCCCATTCCTCCTCTGCCTGTTGACACTGTGGCAAAAACGTTAGTGTGGTCTCAGGCTGGTCTTGGTCGTGAGGAAATAATGACAGTTCGCAGGCACAGATGTGAGAGCAGCCTGAGGAGCTACTGGATCCCAACCATCTCTGAGAGGGAGAAGTGGAGCAACATCCTGTCCTGGGATCCAGAGCTGGAGAGAGAATCTCTAAGCTGCTGATCTCTGAAGAGTCAATTAAACCAGAAGAGGTAGAGATGACAGACACGATGTTCAAAGAGGAGACGTTTGACTCATTTATGTTTAAAGGTGAGTCAATGTCAATATTCCTGCAGAAGTCCCGTTCACCTCGTTTAACGTTACCTTCAGTGGAAAAGTTTACTTTTATGTGGACTACAACTAATCAGAGGATCAGGTCTGAACTGGACCCTGAATTAAAATGTTCAGTTTGATGTTCATTCATGAAACAAGGAGGCCGATGAGAGTCTGTTAACAGGTAGTAACAGGATAAAGTGTGCGGGCGGTTACTGGTACACACTGAGGTGTACTTTGTCCAGCTCACACAAACCTGACCAGCTTCACATTTTCATTTCTTGTGTTAGCTCTGCCTCGCTCTCTCTGTTTTATCAGAATGATCTCTGCTCATCCTCAGATTACAGTAAGTGTTATTGTTTATCCACTGTCTCGTCGTCTAGCTTCAGTCTTTTTCTCTATTTTACTTTGTCACTTCTTGATCGTGTTTTCTCTTAGATGGAAAAAGAGCTGGAGTTCCCATCAGCACAGAGTCGTCCTCTTTAGATTTTGAGACACGTCTGATCTGAAACTGAGAGAGCAGCTTTTAACAGATTAAAGATAGCAGCATCCAGGGACTGGATTCTGTCCCTTGTTTTGTACCCACAGCAGCTCTGAGGGGGGTCCACCACGGTTTAGTATTTGAGTCAGCAGAAGAAAGTTTCCTGGAATCACACAGCATGTGTCAGGTCTCGATAATACAGCATGAAGCCTGTTGATGCTGGGGGAGTAAAGTGGGGGATCCCCTGTTTATATGATGGGAAATCTCTCCCTTTATTCTCTGGCCCCCCTCTCTCTCTCTCTCTCTCTCTCTCTCTCTCTCTCTCTCACTCTCTCTCTCTCTCTCTCTCTCTCTCTCTCTCTCTCTCTCTCTCTCTCTCTGCAGTTTGATTGTGCCCTGTGTTTTTTTTTTTTACAGAAATGTGTGAGGTGTTTATCTAGGTCTCTCTCTCCATCTGTGTCCCTCTGACTCTGTCCTCTGTGTTGAAGGGTCAGAATGAGTCAGCAGGCTGCAGGGCTGCAGGGCTGCAAGGCTGCAGAAACCTGCTCCATGCTGTCCCCCTTCCTACACACACACCACCACCATCACCACAGCCAGCACACACCACTGCTCTGGGAGCACAGAACCAAAAGGTGTGGGTGTACTGTCCAAGAAATGTGCCAGTCGTCTCCCTGTGTGAATGAAATGGAAAGTATAATTTACCAGAAACGTAGGCGGCAGATTATCAGATTGTATAAACGTTCATTTCTGCAGTTAAGTCAGCAGGACGAGATGTTACAGACACGAGATCTTTCCACAATCAAAGCTTTTTTAAAGCAGCATCGAAACCATGCAGCTCCGTGCCATGACTGCCTTCCACAACAAGACCATGCCCCACGCAGGTCAGACCCTGAGCCGGTGCTGCTGTCAGGGGAAGTGACATCAGGGCACTGTATGAGGGGAGGGGAGATGGATGTTTCTAAGGGCCCATGGCTGACAGGGGCCTTTATTTCTACACAATCCAATCCACTTTATTTATATCGCACATTTAAAACAACAATCAAGTTTTGCAAAGTGCTGCACAGTGAGGTAAAATAAGTTAAAACACACAGAACATAAAACGCTGTCAGAAAATAAAATAGAATAAAGTAAAAGAATCATGATAAAACAAATAAAACACTTAAATAAAATAAAAACACAGTGAGAGCAAATAAAAATCCAATAAAAGAACAGACAGAGACAGAGACCACACAACGCGCCACGCTGGGTTAAAAGTCAAGGAGTAAAAATATGTTTTAAGACGGATTTAAAAGTCCTTAATGTTGGGGACAATCTAACATGGGGGGGTAGCTCGTTCCACAGTTTGGGGGTCACTGCCGAGTAGGCACGGCCACCCCTGGTTTTCGTCCTGGTCTTAGGGACCACAAGAAGCTGCTATCCTGTAGACCTCAAAGACCTCGCGTGAGTGCAGCTTTGCAGGTCGGTGATGTAGTGTGGAGCGATTCCATTTAAAGATTTAAAAACAAACAATAAAATCTTAAAATAAATCCTAAAATGAACAGGGAGCCAGTGGAGGGAGGCGAGGATGGGGGTACGTGCTCTCGCTTACGGATGCCAGTTAAAAGCCGAGCAGCAGTATTCTGAATTAGCTGAAGGCGTGCCAGGGAGGCCTGGTTAACGCCGACATAAAGTGCATTGCAGTGGTCTAGTTGAGTCAAAATAAAAGCATGTATAACTTTCTCGAAATCATTAAAACATAAAACCGATTTAATCTTAGATAAAAGCCTAAGCTGATAAAAACAAGATCGGACGACGGAATTTATCTTTTTATCTAATTCAAAATCACGATCCATTATGACACCAAGATTGGTTACTGACTGTTTTACGTAAGGCTGCAGGGAGCCCAGGTCCAATATTGGGGCCTTACATGCAGCACTTGATTCGAACATAATAATTTCCATCTTGTTTCATTACAGTTTAAAAAGTTTAAAGACATCCAGGGTTTTATGTCTTTGAGGCAGTCACAGGGTGTGTGTCAGAGAAGCTGAGGGACACCATGAGCACGAGGAGGGAGCAGCTTCAGAGTGTAAACCAGCAGGTGTTGTAGTCCAGTCCCAAAACCTCCAGTCTGAGTCACAAACAACATCTTTAGTTATAAAGAGAGGAGCTGATTGACTCCAAACCAGGCTGACCGTGTGAAACTGGACTGATTGTGTGAACATGGACTGACTGGGTGGGACTTTTTGGATGTGTAGAAAATACCTCTTTTATTCACTTAAAACGACCACTCCTCTCTTTATGGAGAGACACTCATTGTTTCTGCTGCAGTGAAATCCCTGCAGGTGTCCAATCAATCAATCTTTGTTTATAAAGCACCAAATCGCAACAAATGTTATCCTCAGATTTTTTCCAAACAGAACAGGTCTAGACCGTACTCTATGTTCTATTATTAACAAAGACCCAACATCAAGACAGGATAAGATCCAGTCCCATTTTACAGACAGGACTCTGTCTGATCTCATCTTAATCCACCATGAGCAGAGCACTTTGCAGCATTTAGCAAGTTACAGTGGCAAGGACAAACTTCCTTTAACAGGCAGAAACCTCCAGCAGGACCAGACTCACGTTAGACACACATCTGATGAGACCGTGTTGGAGAGAGGGATAGAGGGAGATGAGGAGAGAGAGAGATGATAGTGGTGAGACAGATAGTAGTCTTTGTAGCAGCTGGAGTCTGGTACGTCCACAGCAGCAGAGATCCAGAGGAACCTACGAGACAAGGGAGCTCAGGGACTCCAGAGAGGTCTATGGTTAGTAACTTTAATGTGACAGGGAGAGTTAAGGTAAGAGACAGGCAGGCAGAGGAGAGAGAGGGAAAGACTGCATCCCAGTGTGTCAGTCTAAGCCTATAGCAGCATAACTAAGAACTGGTATATGCTCAACATATGCTCATATGGGGCCCTTACACAGCTTGGCTGTCTATTTCTTCAATTTAAGAGGTCAATCTAATAGCTAGATTTAAAATGTGCGAAGGATGGATGTATATTCAGTATTTGGGAAACAGTGTGTGTGGTTCTGTTTTTTGTTTACTTGTCATTTCTTATATGATTGATCAACTGTGTCTTGGTTTGTTAACTTCTGTCTTTGTCAACATACCATGTCTATGTTACACATGGGAGTGTATGTTCATTTAAGATGGAGTCTTTTTATTTCTTGTCTGCAAATCAATAAAAACTGTTGAACATAAAAAAAGAGCTGGATCAGGCTTGGACCAGCTCTTTTTTTTCTATAAGCTTTATCAAAAAGGAAAGTTTGAAGCCTACTCTTAAAAGTAGAGAGGGTGTCTGCCTCCCTGACCCTGACGGGTAGATGATTCCAAAGGAGAGGGGCCTGATAACTGAACTGTATGCCTGTCTGACCTTCTTTGCAAAGAATAAATCTCGTTAAAGAGAATTCAGTCTTTAAGTCTTTATTTCAGCGAACAGGAACCTAAAGGAAGTGGCTGAAAAGAGACGTCAGAGTTTGTTAAATGATCTAAATGAGGTTTTAGAGCTGACCCGGTCTGCAGAGGTTCATGGTCTTACTTCTGATCTGGTGTCTGAACAAAGAGGCCGAGGTGATTACTGTAGACATGCTTCATGACTTGTATTGTATTCTCCATGGTGTGAAGTAATGAGGGAGTGATGATTTCAGACGATGCAGATTCATATTTCAGTCCAGAGAGAGCTTGTAAGGGGTGACGAGTTCAACGTGACGTCTGGGGTGATCAGACTCCATCCTGACGTCTCCATGACGGATGGATGGAGCAGGGTGATGACTGGAGGTGAGCAGGGCGGAGGAGGGCAGATTTAAAGTCTAGCAGCAGCCGGATGATTGAATTTGAGCTTATCTCCTCCTCCTTGATTGTTCTCTCACACATCGATCATGTCGCAGATGAACACGTGTGTCAGCTCAAACTGAGTTAACTATCAGATACCAATAAACTGACCTTAAAATTTCAACAGCGTGTGATAATAAACCAGTCTGAGTCTTCCTCTCCATTTTCCAAGTCCTAAATTAGTCAATGCTCCAGTCCAAGTACAAGTCTGAGTCCTCAGTGGTTGATTTGAAGTGTCAGACTGGAGTCCTGAGTCACACATTTCTCCAGTGCTAGCTTCTCTACACTGGCTCCCAATAAAATATAGAATAGAATTTAAAATCCTTCTTTTAACCTACAAAGCCCTTAAAAATCAGGCACCCTCGTATCTTAAAGAGCTCATAGTGCCCTATTACCCCTCTAGAACTCTACGCTCCCAACATGCAGGCTTGCTAGTTGTACCTAAAGTATCTAAAAGTAGTATGGGAGGTAGAACCTTCAGTTATCAGGCCCCTCTCCTTTGGAATCATCTACCAGTCAGGGTCCGGGAGGCAGACACCTTCTCCACTTTTGAGAGTAGACTTAAAACTTTCCTTTTTGATAAAGCTTATAGTTAGAGCTAGCTAAATACTGCGATGTGCAATGCTCATGATGGATTAAGGTGGGGTCAGACTGAGTCTTACCCTGTCCTGAAGTTGGGTCTCTGTTCATAATTTGACATAGTGTGGTCTAGACCTCCTATGTTTGTAAAAGTGTCTTGAGATAACGTTTGTTGTGATTTGGCGCTATACAAATAAAGATTGTGCAATGCAGACGCATCATGTCAGCACTTGGTTGCTTGTTGCTGTGCTGTTGAAGCAAAGTGTTGGGACCTTGATCTGGATCAGAAACCCTCTCTTCCTGTCACAGTTTCTTCTCCTCTCGTAACTGAACTGTGACGGTTTGACACTTTGACAAAGTTAGCCACGTGTTAGAAAATGTCCCGGTTTGGATTGATTTGGGCCCCGACACCTTGGTTGAGTTTAGTAAAGAGATTGTGGTCAGGGTTAAAGAAGAGGTGTGAGTGAGGGAACATAACATTTATGACACTTTAAAAGGTAAAAAAAAACCTTAAGTTTGGTTTCCTGTTCTGACGTAAAGGTCAGGCTTTTGGTTAAAAGTCCTGCAGACTTTCATTATTTCATACGACTGCTCCTGAATGCGTTAGTGCTTTGACGTGGTCTTTGAAAGCTTTCATTTATTTATCATTAAAATGGAACTTTCAGCACACTGAGGGGGCAGTTGGTGTAAAGAAACCCACGCAGAGCGAGGCAGAGGGGCTCCCCCTGAGTATTGCAGTTTATTCTAAGAAAACCATAATCTGTTATCATGCCATCAAACACGTTCCACACCTCATCTCTTTTCTTCACAGTTTTTAGTATCACGGTAACCAGCTATGCCGACATCACCCACTGAGACCACTCGTACTTTAGCATCTCCAGAAGACTCTTCAACTTCTTATCCAAGGATGAAATTCTGGATTAAATCTGATCAGGATCCCAATCACAATTTGTATTCTGGAGAAATCTCGAAAAATCTCAAGAAAGTTTTGCAGTCCTGAAAAACAAGATTTTGAAAACATTTTGGGGGTTCTTGAGAAACTGTTGTAAGATACTGGTAAATTTATCAAGAACTCAGTTTTCATTTGCAGTCTTAAAATCCTAAAAAAAAATTTGCAGACCTGATGTACTGTTGCAAAACCCCCAAATACTTTGGTAAGATCCTGAAAGACCTTTGAAAGAATCTACAAAATTTCTGCAAGATCATGAAAAACTTTGAAAGAGTCAGAGAAACTTTCGGAGGCTGAAGAAAATGTTGGGATCCTGAAGAATTTTATAAGGATCCTGAATAACTTTGGCAAGAAACAGAGAACATTTTTTTTAGGTCTGGAGAGACTTTCGGAGACCCAGGAGGCTTTTGTGTGATCCTGAGGAATCTGTGAACGAGCTAGTTTTCTGTTCTAGCTCCAACAAAATAAAATTATTTGTGTTCAGGTGACCACAAGTTGATTTAGGTCACTTCAGAGGAGTGTGTAATACCTTGGATAATCAGTGATTGTTGGCCAAGAAGACCAAAACATAAAACATAACTTAAACAATTAAATGAATTAATAAAGGCATTAAAAAGAACCACCCTTCATTCTTTCTCTCTATCTCTTGAGGGAAGCTCAAAGAAAATACGGCCTCCTGTGCACGGGTCGACAAATAAAGAAGGGTCTGACAAACACTGAACAAGCCACAAGTATGGTGAGCAGGGTATACTTGCTGAACGAGGGCTTCCTGTCTGATGAGGTGAGAACACCTTCCTGTTAAAAACCTTCAGTTGTGATAAGAGAGTGTTAGCAGCATTCTAGTGGTTAGCATTACCAGTCAGCTTGTTATCAGCAGCATGCTAGCTAGTTAATGACAACTGCATTAAAGCTAGGGTTGGTAGTCACGGAAAACTAGCATGAGTTTGGATGTAGCATTTCCTCAAGACTCCGTCTAACCCCTCCCCCCTCCCCTCAGAGCTCCTCCAAAATGACGCCCCTGCAAACATATGATCGTGACTGATTCAAAACCGGTCCTCACCAAAACATTATCATAGTGAAAGTTAAAAACACAAACAAACATGGCTGCTGTTAGTACTCACAACTGTCCAGTTGTACTGGTGACACGATATCAGGAGAAAAGTTATAACACATGTAATACTGTAACAGCTCTACTGTTTGTTAAATGTGTTCAGTGTAGATGTTCTTAATTCCTACAGTGTTGACAGTCAGTGAAGGCATCAGGAGAGGTGTAGAGTGTGCCAGCAGGAGAGAGGAGAGACAGGCAGGAGAAGTTTATCATTCATTCAAACATTGATTGTTGTTTTGTTGGTTGGCGTGATCACAGTCAACAGTGACAGGTTAGTAAAGATCAACGTGTTCACGAATCGGCTCATCATCCTTACAGCGTCCGGACGGACGCAACAATATAAATTTCTGTAGGACTTACTGAATGTCATTAATTCTTTTGCTTGTCAGAGCCCCCGTGGTGAGAGCTTTTTAGACTCTGATCCAGACTACAGTCCTGAGCAAAGCACCTCATCGGGTCAGAGGGGACAGGCCCGAGGTCGAGCGAGAGGGGCAGTAAATAGAGTCAGGGGAAGCAGAGGCAGGGGACGGGGAATGCATGCCAGGGAAATGTATGTGCAGGAGGCGGGCAGAACGGCGGGACGGGATTTGATTTGTTCAAAAAAATTGGACCCTAAAGGCGGTGATTGGTTGGTGTTTTTCCAGGCTTACTCCGGCTGTAGATAGCAGCTTTTTTCGATCTTTTTTAAGAACACATTATGTATTGATTACCATCAGGACATAAAGATCATTTTAACCAGTATAACAAAAAGTGTATCTAAATCTGACTACCAACCCCAGCTTTAATAGTTTATTAACGACTGTAAAACTTCTTCATGGGTGTTCTCACTGACACTGCCTGAACAATACCAAACCCAGCGGTATAGCTCACCTGTTCTCAGCAACACCTGTTTCTTAGCTCATGTTCAGACATCTTAGGTAATCTGTTAGTGTCATAATCCACAGAGACAGAAAAATCCCCAAACACAACAAACATGGCCCAGAGATTAAGTTCAGGGCCTGAGTTTGCTGACAGACAGAAACCCCTCAATCGGCTGAAAATAGGTGAGTTGTATATAAATTCAGCTGTACAGTTGTCATGAAGAGAGAAATGAGCTATAGAGAGTTTTTACCAC
>NC_048273.1:9895351-9945351 GCF_009762535.1 Notolabrus celidotus | reverse complement strand
GTTAAAGGAAGTTTTTCCTCGCCGCTGTAACTAGCTAAATACTGCGAGGTGCAATGTTCATGGTGGATTAAGGTGGGGTCAGACTGAGTCTTATCCTGTCTTGGTCTTGGGTCTCTATTCATAATTTGACATAGAGTGGTCTAGACCTGCTCTGCTTGTAAAAGCGTCTTGAGATAACGTTTGTTGTGATTTTATTTAAAAGTGCCTTTCTTAACAAGCAAGGCTACTTTACGGAAAGATTAAAACACAATAAATAAAGTAACACGATAAAATAAATAAAAACAACAAGCAAAGTAACACCAATTTAAAAATGAAGCTGTGGAATTAAACAAAGAATGCAGTTTGGAACAGACGGATTTTGAGTTTTGATTTGAGCAGGGGTAGAGAGTCAATATTTCTGATGTCTGGTGGCAGTGAGTTCCAGTGTTGGGGAGCAGAGCGACTGAAAGCTCTGCTCCCCATGGTGCTGAGACGGGCAGAGGGCACAGAGAGGTGGTGGGAGGAGGAAGACCTGAGGGAGCGAGAGGGGGTGATAATGTGGAGGAGATCAGACAGATACAGGGAGGCAAGGTTGTGAATGGCCTTAAATGTACACAGGAGGTTTTTAAGGAGATTCTGAATTTGACCTGGAGCCAGTGGAGCTGCTGGAGGACGTGGGAGATGTGGTGAAAGGAGGGGGTTCTAGTGATTATGCGGGCAGCAGAGTTCTGAACAAGTTGAAGCCTATGGAGGGATTTGTGAGGGACACCGAAGAGGAATGATTTCCAATAATCGATACGGGAGGTGACGAGGCTGTGGACCAGGATGGCAGTGGTGTGAGGGGTGAGAGAGGGGCAGAGAAGGTTGATGTTGAGGAGATGGAAGTATGCAGACAGTTATGTCTGGAGAGTGGAGTTGGGTTTACTGGACAGGTAGAGCTGGGTGTCATCCGCGAAGCAGTGGAAGTGGATGCCAAATCGCTGTTGGTTTTACCTCACCTTACGGTCTATGGTGTCAACAAGCAGAAGCTAAATGTGTCTGAACTCTTTTCCGTGGATTGGTTTGACATGACGTGTGATCAGTTTGTCTCTGGTGTTGCTCATGTTAGTGAATGTTAATAACCGTAGTCAAGGGGTTTTGACCAATCAGAATCAAGCATCTTACACAGCCGGAAGATCAGGAAGAGAGCCGGGTAATAAACATTCATTTAATTCATAATTAAACGTAGCATATCCTCAACGGGCAACACAAACTCCACCATTCATCATCTCCTCAAACTTCCAACTCCTCCTCGATGCAAACACGTCTGATGAGCAGGGACCATCTGCAGCTAAAGCCCCTTCACTCCACCAGACCCCAATGTTAACCCTCAGCCAGAGACCCCCCAGCCCTTCTAAGATAAGAGATAAGATATCTTTATTGTCATTGTTACGTTGTCACAGGGAAATTTGTAAGGAGCAGTCCTCCAGATGCCTAAAAAATAAATAGTCTAAAGTAAAGTATTTAACTATAAGAAAATAAACAATAGAATTAAACTTATAACTCTAAAAATATACACAAATACACTGTATAAAATGTACACTAGGATAAATTATAAAGCTAAATAGAAATAGAGAAAAAAAATAATAATAATATACATAACAGTTTAAACAGTATAAACATCGACAGTAGAGTATATACAGTGTGCAGGTGTGTGCAAATACAGTAATTGTTTTAAAGTGGCAGGTGCTGAAATATTGCACAGGTGATTGGAGGGGGTGGGGTGATAGGGAGATAGGGAAGGGGAGCGGTGGCTGCTAAGAAGTCAGTTGGGGGGGTGGGACAGGGAGGGAGGCAGGTGACCGCTATGAGTCCAGGGGTTGGTGGGGGGGGACATCGGTGTGGGGCGCCGGGAAGTGTCCTTCGGGAGTTGAGTTGCGTCACAGCTCTGTGGTAGAAACTGTTTAGTCTGGTTGTGCGGGCGTACAGTAATCTGTAGCGCTTCCGAGATGGCAGGAGGGCCACTACCAGTTCACTATCGTCACACAACACGAGGTTGAGTGCATCATCGCTAAGATGAAACCCAAAACATGCCTTTGATCCTCTTCTCACACACCTGGTGAGGTCAAACCTCTCTGCTACAATTCAGCCAAATCACCACATTCATATCTCCCTGTATCTCTACGCTGATGAAGCTGTTTTTGAAAACATTATCCATATCTTTCCCAGGCCAAGACATCCAACATGCACAAATATTCACCAACTTAGGTGTTATAACTTAACACAGCTGTGACTTAGTTTACAATCTGTGCAGGATGTGTGGTCCTGACGTGTTTGAGAGCGATACTGGAAACATTCAGAGCAGTGACGCCTTCAAGATGAATAATACGTGACGTTTTGTTAACAAGCCAGTAAATTACTGCATCATCCTCTGATGTTTTTATTCACATTGTTACGTCTCATTCTTCATCAGCCCCACATTCTCTTTCCCGGACTGTACACAGAAATTTACAAGAAAAAGTTTGTGTAAAACAGGCTGAAAACTTCACACAGGAAGTCCACATCAAGAAAACTTTGTGCGTGTGTGAATTCAGCCACAGTGTGATTTATATTATCAGAACTCTGGCTTTCTTAAACTCAAACAGAAAAAGAAGCAGAACACTCTGAACATATATAAATATTTATTGTATATACATAAATATATTTTACATACATACATTCAAGGTTCTATCCTTGGATCAAGCTCAATCTTTTCACCTGATGTATTCTTCCTTAAGGTCATTTCATGAGGCAACACTCATTATTTTACAGATGATACTCAAAGTATAAATAAAAACAGCTAACTCAACTGGAAGTATGTCCTACAGAGCTCCCACATGTCTGATGTTTACATGAACAAATCTCCAAAAGGCTTTGACACCACAAACACGGCCCAGAGGTTAGAGTTCAGGGGCTGAGTTAGCTCCCTTCATTTTTGGGTGAGTTGTTTATAACTTCAGCCGTACAGTTGTCATGAAGGGAGAGGTGAGCTATAGAGAGTTTTTACCACAGTGTCAACAGGCAGAGGGGACATGTGATCGACTCCTTCACTAAGATTAGTTTGACATGTATGTGGTCATCCCTGGCGTCTCTTTTTCTGTCTACAATTAATCACTGTTGTTATTTTGCTTCGATGATGATCGGGTCGTCCCAGGTGTTTTTTTCTATTGTTATTGGGTTTCAGCCAATCAGAATCAAGTATTGAACACAGCCGGGTAATAACTTGCTGTAAACAGGTGAGTTGTATATAAATGCAGGCGTACAGTTGTCATGAAGAGAGAAATGAGCTATAGAGACCCAATCTGTTTTTGTACCAGGCTGTAAACATGTTTATATCTGCTGTAACATTTTAACTTGGGGCTCTATGGGGACTGACTCACTGCAGGAGACACACTCTAGTGGACACTGGAGGAAGTGCAGGAGACACTCTAGTGGACGCTGGAGGAACTGCAGTTATGCTGCACCTCTGTGAGAGTTTGATGTTTCAGCCCTGCTACTTTGAGCATAAAACCTTGAAGAAAAGAAGCAGCATATATACAGCATGAAGCCTGACACAATGTGACTGCAGGTCAGAGTTCATACATGTGGAACAGGCTGTCCGTGGGCTTTGTGTTATAGTTAATGCTTATTCTGACACCGTCAGCCATGAGGACCTCCATGTAGAAAAAGATATCCGTGTCGCTGGCGTTCCTCTTCTGGATGATTCTGCTTTGATTGTCCCAGGTCTGCCTGAGAACCACCTCCCCTCCCGTGACGTCCGACAGCTTCACCCAGCCGTAGATTAAGTATCTCGCAGATTTGTTCACAGTGAAGATGTTGTACCTGCCCTCTTTTTCACTCTCTGTGGAGCAACAGAAAGGGTTAAATTTCATTAGCAGGCTCGGACATTCACATGAGAGCACAGGGTCAGTTAACAGAAGGCTTACCTGTTAGTCTGGAGGACAGGAAGACTTTTCCTGCTGCAGTCGGAGTTGGAGCTTCCGGAGAACTGCTGCTCAAATCCTGATCCGTCTGTGTTTATGTGAAATAAAAGAGAATTATGATCCTTTCACTGCTTTCTAATCGCCAACTGAGGGGACTACAACCTGGAGGGACTGCAGGCAAAGCTAGCCAACAATTATAATCACTTATAGGTGCTGTCAGACAACAAATATATTCTTATTTGTTAACTATAATTCAGCCAAGTGAGATCAGAGATCTCCTTTTAAAGGGAGGCCAGGCCAAGCAGCAGCAACACAAAATCAGACTCATACGTGGATATGAAAACATGAAATCTCATCTCAAATATTCGCACGCAGGAAGCTGAGGCGAAGAGTTTTCACCAAAGATTTATAAACTCTCAGAAAAACCAGCAGCATCTTTTTCAATTTAAAATAATCTGCAGAAACCCTGAAACCGTTCTTTCTCAACTCAGTTTGGACTTTTTCTTTAAATATGGAAGACATTTTTAAAGAATGACAAAACACAGTCCATAGATATCTCCCAGTTTACATCCCAGCTAAACTCTGAGGCGTCCCACACTGAGGAGGAGAGACCCCACACTGTCACGCTCAAAGAGACTGATAACTGACACCTGAGACCGCTCACAGATGAATGTAGACATCAGATATTGATAACTATTTGTTGTATTGTATTGCAGGAAGTGCTGCTCACCTGTATGCATGACGGCGTAAACATGAACACGTGCAGAATGAAGCCGGTCATCAGAGCCAAACTGAACAATCCCAAAACAGCTGACACAGCCACAGCACACCTGAAGCAGCCCTGCCGGTCTGCAGGTGACCCCCCTCCGGCCTCCATCAGTGCCTCGCTCTGTGCTGCCTGCTGTGTGTCCATGCTGCTCTCAGTGATTCTGCTGCTGGAGGCACTCTGCTCCCTGATATAGGCCCTCCTCCCACACAGTGACTGAGAGTGGGAACTCCAAACTCTGCTCCGCCCCGCTACAACTGAGACGACGAGCAAGCAAGGGAATCCCTTGATAGCTACTAAACCGGTTAATGATTACACTCCATGCTTGATGTGAGTCTCGACCAGAGGAGGACAAACTGATTCCTATCTGAGTGTGTGCAGGCTGCAGTGTCTGTCCAAAGCCTCTGAGGCATGCTGAGAGTTTCAAAGGTCATTGTGTTACGGTTGATAAACTGTCCGAGGGTTACACTGCTACAGTCAATCTGTGTGCTCATAGAGGGATTCCTGCACCAAAGCATGATGGGAGCAGGGCTGAGGATCTCTCTCTTGCATTCTGTGTCAGTGTGAACCCACAAGCTGCATGCTGCATGCTGCATTACCTCTTTATTTCTTTATGTTTAGTGCCAGATTAAACAGAAACTGACGCTTGAACATGAAATGATGGGATAGAAGAAACTCGAGGGCGTGTAAAAGGAACCTGTCTGACACTGAAATTCAACAACAAAGTCTCTGCTGTGTTCAAACCCAGACCAGCTCTTCTGAGATCTGACAGTGAAACAAAGCCCATCATGCAAACACAGCTTTACCCGTCTGTGTTTTTTTATATCTGCAATATAAGTTATGTGGTATGTGTGGTGTTCACTGGTGTGTGCTTATCTTAAGTTGAGTGTTTATTGCTCCACTACTCCACTACTGTGGGGACAGCGAAACCTGTTCAGGACGGGAGTCCAAGACAGACTTCCCCACAGAGATAATAAGGTCATCCTATCTTCTCTGGCATTGCATTGTATCAGATCTTGTCATATATTGTACCATATCAATGCTTGTCTCATGCCTTCATGCAGTATCCTATCAGATGGCATTGTACTGTCATATCCGCTGATTTTGTCTCATCAGCTGCTGCGTTCAGGCACCTTGAACTCTGCAGGTTTAAGGCTGACATGAGGGCAGCAGGAGGGTGATTCCCCTAACTGAGATCTGATTCTTCAAAACTGTCAGGACAAGATGAGACTTGGTGAAAGTGTGTAGTTTCTGTTCAGTGTCTTCCAATCAGGACTCCGATCACATCACAGCACAGAGACCGCCCTAGTCAAGGTCCTCAATGATATTCATTTAAACACAGACAATGGCAAAATTTCCATTTTGATTATCACTTGATCTTAGTGCTGCTTTTGACACAGTTGACCACAAGATACTACCGGACAGACTTGAAAACTGGGTGGGACACTCTGGTGCAGTACTAAATATGCTTAAGTCCTATTTAAATGACCAGGACTATCTTGTGTCTATAGGTAAATACACATCTGAGCAGATGAAAATGGTGTGTGAAGTACCTCAGGGATCGATTCTGGGGCCTCTGCTACTCAACATCTACATGCTCCCCTTAGGTCAGATAATAAGAAACAACAAAATAAAATACCATAGCTATGTAGATGACACACACATTTACATCACCATATCACCAGGGGATTATAGTCCCATACAAACACTGAGTAAATGCATTGAACAAATCAATGACTGGATGAGCCAGAACTTTCTTCAGTTAAACAAAGAAAAAACTGAAATGATTGTTTTTGGAGCCAAGGAAGAAAGGTTAAAGGTTACTGCTCAGCTCCAATCTGCACAGATGAAATGTTCAAACCAAGCCAGAAACCTTGGTGTAATCATAGACTCAGACCTTAATTTCAGCAGCCACATTAAGACCATCACAAAGTCAGCCTACTATCACCGTAAGAATATATCAAGAATTAAAGGACTTATGTCTCAGCAGGATGCAGAAAAACTCATCCATGCATTTATCTTTAGCAGACTAGACTACTGTAACGGGGTCTTTACAGGACTCCCTAAAAAGTCCATCAGACAACTGCAGCTCATACAGAATGCTTCTGCTCGAGTCCTAACAAGGACCAAAAAAGTAGATCACATCACTCCAGTTCTTAGATCCCTACACTGGCTTCCTGTCTGTCAGAGAATAGACTTTAAAATCCTGCTGATGGTTTATAAAGCTCTGAATGGTTTAGGCCCAAAATACATTGCTGATCTGCTGCTACTTTATGAACCACCTCGACCTCTGAGGTCATCAGGTACTGGTCTGCTTTCAGTCAGAACGAAACATGGTGAAGCAGCGTTTAGTCATTATGCACCACATATCTGGAACACACTCCCTGAAAGCTGCAGGTGTGCTCCAACTCTCACCTCTTTTAAATCAAAGACTAAGACTTTTTTATTTACCTCTGCCTTCCTATCTTAGCTCATTTTAACTCACTTTAAATTAAAATTTTAATGTAATTTTTAATATATTTCTAATTTTCCTTTTCTTTTCTGTTTTATTTTATTTGTCATTTTAATTGTGCTCTTTTATGCTTGTCTGAATGTTACCAATGCTTGTCTTGTTTTAATGTAAAGCACATTGAGTTGCCCTTGTGTATGAAATGCGCTTTAAAAATAAAGCTGCCTTGCCTTGCCTTCAGGTGATGAAACACCTGCACATTGAATCTGGTGTTGATGTTTGCAGCTTTTCTTTCCTCCCACTCAGAGACATATCACCTCACCCTCAGAGTCCTCACCCTGACAATGGGCTGACACCTTTACCTGTCCGTGCAGCTTGTTTCACTCAGAGTGGAAGACACAGACACCAGAAACACAAACAAACCCTCTCTGTGTTTCTCTTATCCCACTCATGTTTCAGTCTACCTGTGCCTCGGTCTACCAGTCTTACCTTGACCTATTTCACCGGAACTTCCTCGTGGAGAGAAACTACAGCCTGTTACATCATTGTGATTGTCCCACCCACACAGACTGCCGCTCTTGCATCACTGTTGTTGTTCTAAATCTGTCTACCTGCTGCTGCTCTGAGGACACGTGTCACACTGTAAACACACACACACACACACACACACACACACACACACACACACACACACACACACACACTGATATAAATCTGTTTGTTCAGACCTGTAGTTTCATGTCTTCAGAGGAGAAGTTGTTGCACGGCTGGTTTCACCGTTAAATCTAGATTCGAGAATTTCAGGTGAGTCTGTATCACTTAATGAAGCTTTTATTTTGGTATTTCTGCCAGGCAGCAACTGTGAATTTGCATATTAGCTAAATATTTAGGATCGCAGAGCAAAATTGAACATTTAGATTTAACATTTAACATTTAGATTTATACTTAAATCATAAGTGGATTTAAAATTTAGATCGAACATTTAACATTTATGTTTATATTTAGCATATATTTAGCACCGGGAGGATAAGATCGGGGATACAAGCGGCTGAAATGAGTCTCCTCCGAAGGGTGTCTGGGCTCAGCCTTAGAGAGACCCAGAGGAAAATTTTACTGCTCAAAGCTTTCTCTTCTAAGTATCTGGAGACAAAATTGAGATTCTCACTTCAGCCTCATTCAAGTTTCAAATTGTTCTCATTCGTTTCTTATTTGTTTCTCCTAAAATTCACTAGGAGAAATAGTTGAGACCATAACATGAGTCTTATTTGAGACTTAAATGAGAGATCTCATTAATGGCTAATTTTCTTCTCTTTTTTTAAATATATTTTTTGGCCTTTTGGCCTTTATTTGACAGGACAGCTGAAGAGACACAGGAAATGTGGGGAGTAGTGAGCGGGGGAAAGACATGCAGGAAATGGTCGACCGGCCGGGAATCAAACCAGCGACCCCTACGACGAGGACTGTAGCCTCTGTATGTGGGGCGCTTAGTCCGCTAGGCCACCAGACAATTGAGAGAGCTCCCTGATTTCTCCACCTGAGCTCAAAAGGAGTCACAAAACTTGAGAAATACCTGAGAATCATTTCAGATTTTGACGAGATCTCCTTTTGAACCGAAAGGGAGACTAAGCTGAGACTTTTTGCAACTTTTTTTCTGAAGGCAAGAATGAGAAACAGGAGACATAAGCTATCTCATTTTGCTTTCAAACAGATCTCATTGTTGTCTAGGAGACATAAATGAAACACTTTTGAGACCTCCTCTCTAAATTTCTTTTCCTATGGGGAGGGTCAGGAGCTTGTACATCCAGAGGGAGCTCTGAGTAGAGCCGCTGCTCCTCCACATCGAAAGGAGTCAGCTGAGGTGGTTTGGGCATCTGATAAGGATGCCTCCCTTTAGAGGTGTTCAGGGCACGTCCAACTGGGAGAAGGCCCCGGGTTAGACCCAGAACGCAGTGGAGGGATTATATCTCCCGCCTGGTCTGGGATCGCCTCGGGATTCCCCAAGAAGAGCTGGAAAGTGTTGGTGGGGAGAGGAATGTCTGGGTCAATTTGCTTGGACTGCTACCCCTGCAAACCAACCCAAGATAAGCGGAAGAAAGTGGATGGATGGATGGATCTATATTTAGCATTTGGATTTAACAGTGATTATAACTTCAATATATTTTTCACAATGAAATGAAATGTGAAGATTACAAATATTGCTCTAAATGTGATAAAAAGTTACTTAAAAATTCATCATCTTTCAGTAGCAGACAGATTAGAACTTCATGTTTCACTCGAGGTGCTTCCTCTTCAGATTTCTGATTTCATGCAAAAACCATCTGCTCTCCATTAATCATCCCTGGCATGGTGACTCACAAAATGCACTGCGGTTTTCACCGTGATGACAATAATCGATGAAATCAGTAACGATCAGTTTAAAGAGCTTCCAAAGAATCACACCAGTCTGCAAGCAAGAGTGTAAATCATAAATCATCAACGCTTCTGATTAAATATTAACAGACACTGCACATTAATGTTATGATTTACAGATCTGGAATGCACTCACTCACACACACACACACACACACACACACACACACACACACACACACACACACACACACACACACACATACACACACACACACACACACACACACACACACACAAGGCTTGCTTTAAGTGTAGGTGTGTGTGTGTGTTACAGTTCCAACAGTGTACAGGAAACAGTTCTGCGAGCAGTCTGTTGTGAAAGTAAAGGTGTGGCTGCAAGTGGAATTTTCACCACTGAACCTGCCTCTAGGCACACACACACACACAAACTCACAAACACAAACACGCACACACACACACACACACACACACACACAGCAGCGTGTCATTTCCATGGATTCCTCCGTAGGCCTAAGTTCTGTGTCTCATCCTCATCCCCTCTGTTAGCACATTCTCTGGTCTCATGTAGTCCAGTTCTATCAATAAGGGGGTCACAAGACTCCTTTCCCTATCCATTATTATAAACACACTTATAAATACACAAATACCACGAGGTGACTATGATCAACGACAGCAAAGAAAACACAGCAGCACATTAAAGTTACTAACCATAGACCTTTCTGGAGTCCCTGGGCTCCCTTGCCTCGTAGGTTCCTCTGGATCTCTGCTGCTGTCAACGTGCCAGACTCCAGCTGCTACAACTACTACTATCCGTCTCACCACTATCATCTCTCTCTCTTCATCTCCCTCTATCCCTCTCTCAGACACGGTCTCAGCTGTAGGCCATAATCATCAAAACTACATTTTTTAAAAGACTATGGTTTGCAGTGAGGGAGTCTACAGTATCTCTAATTTACATATATGTACCTGTATACAGGTGGAGCCTTAGTCTTAGTGCTCACTCACTTACAGCAGTAGACCATGAAGGTTCAGAGTCCAGGAGTGAGTCTATAAATGAAGGCTCATAAAGTGTCCTTCGTTCTTTCACAGGGTTTAGATAGTGTGGATCATGAACAGAGACTCAGCGTCTATTTCCACAAGGCCAGCACTATGTTCTATTATTAACAAAGACCCAACATCAAGACAGGATCAGATACAGTCCCACCTTACAGACAGTACTCAGTCTGATCTCATCTTAATCCACCATGAGCAGAGCACTTTGCAGCATTTAGCAAGTTACAGTGGCAAAGACAAACTTCCTTTAACAGGCAGAAACCTCCAGCAGGACCAGACTCATGTTAGACACACATCTGCTGAGACCGAGTTGGAGAGAGAGAGAGAGAGAGAGAGAGAGAGAGAGAGAGAGAGAGAGAGAGAGATGGTAGTTGTTGTAGCAGAGATCCAGAGGAACCTACGAGACAAGGGAGCTCAGGGACTCAAGAAAGGTCTATGGGTAGTAACTTTAATGGGACAGGAAGAGTTAAAGCTGGGGTTGGCAGTCTCAGAAAACTAGCATGAATTTGAATGTAGCATTTCCTCAGGACTCTGTCTAACCCCTCCCCTCCTCCCTCAGAGCTCCTCCAAAACGAGCCCCCCCCCCCCCCCCCCCTGCTCACATGCACGAGCGCCGCTGACTTGCGACCATATGATGGTGACTGATTCAAAACCGGTCCTCACCAAAACATTATCATAGTGAAAGTTAAAAACACAAACAAATATGGCTGCCGTTAGTACTCACAACTGTCATGCTAGCATTATCCAGTTGTACCAGTGACACGATATCAGGAGAAAAGTTATAACACATGTAATACTGTAACAACTCTACTGTTTGTTAAACGTGTTCAGTGTAGATGCTCTTAATTCCTACAGTGTTGACAGTCAGTGAAGGCATCAGGAGAGGTGTAGAGTGTGTGAGCTGGAGAGAGGAGAGACAAGAGAAGTTCTTCATTCACTCAAACATTGATTGTTTTTTTGTTGGTTGGCGTGATCACGGCCGACAGTGACTGGTTATTAAAACTAAACGTGTTCACGAATCGGCTCGTCATCCCTACAGCGTCCGGACGGACGCTACAATACATCTACATATCTGTAGGACTTAGTAAATGTCATTCATTCTTCTGCTTGTCAGAGCCCCCGTGGTGAGAGCTTTTTAGACTCTGATCCGGACTACAGTCCTGATCAAAGCACCTCATCTGGTCAGAGGGGACAGGCCCGAGGTTGAGCGAGAGGGGCAGTCAGTAGAGTCAGGGGAAGCAGAGGCAGGAGACGGAGACTCGGAGTGCACGCCGGGGAAATGTACGCGCAGGAGGCGGGCAGAACGGCTGGACGGGATTTGAATGGTTTAAAATTTTGGCACCCAAAAAACGGTGATTGGTTGGTGTTTTCCCAGGTTTACTCCGGCTGTAGAGAGCAGCTTTTCTTCCTTCTTTTTTAAGAACACATCATGTATTGATTGCCATCAGGACATAAAGATCATTTTAACCAGTATAACAAAAAGTGTATCTAAATCTGACTACCAACCCCAACTTTAAAGTAAGAGACAGGCAGAGAGAGGAGAGAGAGGGAAAGACAGGGACCCAGTGTGTCAGTCTAAGCCTATAGCAGCATAACTAAGAGCTGGTCCAAGCCTGATCCAGCTCTAACTATAAGCTTTATAAAAAAGAGAGTTTGAAGCCTACTCTTAAAAGTAGAGAGGGTGTCTGCCTCCCGGACCCTGACTGGTAGATGATTCCAAAGCAGAGGGGCCTGATAGCTGAAGGTTCTACCTCCCATACTACTTTCAGAGACTTTAGGTACGATGAGCAGGCCTGCATGCTGGGAGCGTAGTGTTCTAGAGGTGTAATAGGGCACTATGAGCTCTTTAAGATATGAAGGTGTCTGATCATTAAGAGCTTTGTAGGTCAGAAGAAGGATTTTAAACTCTAGTCTAGGTTTTATGGGGAGCCAGTTTAGAGAAGCTAACACGGGAGAGATGTGCTCTCTGTTCCTAGTTCTAGATATCAGTTATTCCAAATGATGTTGGTCAATATTTAGCGGTTAGAAATGTATTCAGCACATGTTTTATGATGCATGATCTCTAGACTGTTAGCATGATGCTCTGATTATGTTCTTCAGACTTCTGTAAATCTACTTGCAGCTTGTCCTCGGATCAGTCTGAGGGTCATTAAAGCCTCTCTCGTGCCCATGGGATCCTGTGTGGCTCTGTGTGATATTTCTACAGAGACTGAGTCACTGACACTTTGTGTAAACCACATCAGTGCAGTGATTTAATGAGAGATATATTTATACAGCTAGCAATAACTCAGTGCAGTTAGAACAAACATACCTGAGTTTATTTTTAGCCTCACCACACCTGCTCACACCTTTGAATGTTGCAAATACCTCTAAGACTGTTGCTAAAAATAAGCTGTAGTTTCTAGTGTTGTGTTCAAGTCTAAACGTGCTGCAGAGTTCAGTTTGTTTATGATCCGTTAAATTCCCATAAAGTCTGGGAATGTCCCCGTGTAAACCTGTTCTGTTTTTCCAAATGACACAAGCAGCTTTAGAGAAAGCAGAGTAAAGGGATCTGGATTAAGACAGGTGATACCTCCCATTCATTAAAGACACACACCTTTAGTTGAGTCTGAAACTGCGTTGTCACTTCACTTTCACTTTTAGTTAAAGTGTGTTTATAAAGCGGGCTAATGATGATGAAACTACTGACGCTGCAGACAGAGAGAGAGAGAGTGGAAAAAAAGACAGAGGCTTATCTGTAAATGGAAACTCTTTATTAGTTTCATTCCTGAGCGCTCTCACTTCTTCATGTTTATGAAACTTTGTGGTGAGAAAGTTTAACTCATTTACATTCAGCAGTCGATACATCGATCAGTCAGATGTTCATTCAGCGGGTTTAAAATAAGGAAGAAAAACAAAAGAAACCTGCACACATGATTCAGGACCTCACCGCGTACTTCAACATGATTATTATTCATCGTTATAACAAAAACAGGAGCACCTGCTTCTCACCTGAGTCGCCTGCACATTAAACACAGACAGAGGAATGACTGACACCTCTTGGAGTCAGAGCACAGACAGCACACAGCTGTTTTTATAATAAAATCTGAATAAATGCACCGATAAGAAATACAATCATCAGGTCGAACACAGCCAGGAAATAAATACCTCCTAATCTCCTCTGAACGAGCAGCAGCTCAGACACACGCTGGATCCTTCCTGCCTGACAGCTTTAAGAGTAAACCAATAAATTAAAACATCAGTGTGTGAGCAGTTTACCTGAGGGGTGCATCAACACATTTATTAAAAGAGGCTTTTGTTCTGCTCAGACTTTACTCAATACAGCTTCTTTATAAATGCAGAAACATCTGTTGGATCAGCATCAGTTATCAGCCGAGCAGAAAGATGTGATAAGCTGGATATCTTCAGGGTTTGGTCTCTAGTCATCCAAAGTAAAATCATGATGAGTCAGGAGATTAACATCTGAGGGTTTACAGACCAAACACACACTCAAGTAAACAACCTGCTGGTTCTTCAGACAGGAGAACGAGTCTTTGTTTGAATCCGGATGGTTAAGAGACCAAGCATTGTGCACTTCAATGTGTGATTGTTTACAGACCGCTCTTCTTATCGGTCGTAAAAGTTGAAGATATTTTTATTTCAAAGATTTCAGAAGTAGCACCGTGAAAACAGAAGTCAGAATCTGAGGGTGTCCTGTTCCTGTGAGGGAGAGGAGTCCGGCCTTCACACTCAGTCCTCTTCCCGAGGTGTGAGTGTCACTCACCCCCCTCCCTTCAGGTCTCACAGAGCCCCCCCTGCAGGTAGCTCAGTTCCACAGTCATGTTAACCATCTTGAAGTCGCCTGTGACGAACAGCTGCAGACTGACCTCCTGCTTGGACCTGAGGTAGGTGAGGCTGTGGTGCCCACTGCAGTCATCAGTGGAAGTGGAAGCCTTCAGAGTGAAGAAGCTGAGCGAAGCTTCACTCCCCCTCTCCCGGAGCTGCAGCATGGCACTGCTGCTGCTCTTGCTCAGGCTTTTATAGCACACGTGCAGGTACAACAGGTAACTCCCCGAACAGTTCACGGAGATACTTCCGTTATCCACTACACTCATCTTATACCCGCTTAAAACTTGGTACATCTGCAGCGTTTCGTTAGTAGAGATACCTGCACACACACACACACACACACACACACAAAAAGAGAGAGAGAGAGAGAGAGAGAGAGAAACACACACACAGAAAAAGAGAGAGAGAGAGAGAGAGAGAGAGAGAGAGTTAGAGCTTTTTTAAACAAAACATGAGACCAACAGATTAAAGTCAGAAACAGAGGTTGCTCACCTGGCTTAACATCAAACTGGAGGTGAACATCTCTTTGAACTTCTTTTTCTTTCATGATGTCAGCAACCTGTCGACAGATCACAGAGCGACATTAGACTAATAATAATAATAATGCATTTTATTTAAAAAGCCGCCTTTCTTAGCACTCAAGGTCACCGTACAGGGCAGAGTTTAAAAAACAATATCAAAATTAAGCAGATAAAATCAACAAGGCATGATACAGTGCAATTAATAAATACAAATAAAATGAAGAGGATCAGATACAGTGCGGTGAAGAGGTGTAATCAGAGTGAATATGACAGTTTAAAAAGATGTGTCTTGAGATGTGATTTAAAAATGGAAAGAGAGTTGATGATACGCATGTCTGGTTGGAGGGAGTCCCAGAGGCGGGGGGCAGACTGGCTGAAGGCTCTGGACCCCATGGTGGTTAAGCGAGCGGAAGGTATAGTGAGGTGAATGGAAGAAGAAGACCTGAGAGTGCGGCTGGGTGTGTTGATGTGCAGAAGTTCAGAGAGGTGTGGAGGAGCGAGGTTATGGAGGGACTTAAAGGTGAGGAGCACGATCTTGAAATCGATCCGAGTTTTGAGCGGTAACCAGTGAAGCTGCTGAAGGACCGGAGTGATGTGATTGATGGACGGAGTTCGGGTGATAATACGAGCAGCAGAGTTCTGGACCAGTTGGAGTTTATGGATTTGAGAGAGAGACCAAAGAGGAGGGAATTACAGTAATCAATGCGTGAAGTGACCAGGGTGTGATCGAGTATGGCAGTGCTGTTGGTTGTGAGGGACGGGCAGAGGTGGTTGATGTTATGTAAATGGAAATATGCAGACCGAGTGACATTATTGATGTGGGATTGAAATTATAGTGTGCTGTCAAGGATGACACCCAGACTCTTAACCTGGTGGGAGGGAGAAACTGAGGAGTTATCGATGGTAAATGAGAAACTGTTGAGCTTGGAAATGGTGGATTTGGTGCCAATGAGGAGAACCTCGGTTTTATCCCTGTTTAATTTAAGAAAGTTGAGGGTGAACAAGGATTTTATTTCATTTATTTTAGACAGTCAGAGAGGGAAATGGGTGGGAGGGAGGAGGTGGGTTTGGTTGACAGGTAGAGCTGGGTGTCATCCGCATAGCAATGGAAACTGATGTAATCAATCAATCAATCACTCAATTAGTCAGTCAATCAATCTCGCAATCAATCAATCTCTCAGTCAATCATCAATCAATCAATCAATAAGCCAATCACTGACTCACTCACTCACTCACTCACTCACTCAATCAATCAATCAATCAATCAATCAATCAATCAGACTGGTAAAGCACTTTTCATAATCCCATAATGTAACACAGTGTGGATGAATTAAAGCTTACATCAGACCAACACTACACCAACTTCGTTACTCAGCTGTGCTTAATTCTGATTGGTCCAATCACGTTAAATTAAGCCCGGCACACTTCAGCTCTGCCTGTTCACACTGTAGCAAAAAACTAAGATCCTGTTAGCATTCTCAAATGGCGAAGAGCGCAGAGGATACTTTTGGTTTAGATTTTTTTGGAGAACACAAACCTTTGAGTTCTCCAGAGAGAGGAGAGGAGAGGAGGAGACAGTTTAGAGAGGGAGAGATGAGTGAGAGGGATGACAGCGAACGACGGATGTGACTAAAAACAGATAAGCAGTGTGACCGCGGGTGAAAATATCAGTTTCATGTTATTCAACCTGCAAGTCAGCCGACCACAACTTGCAGCGCAGTGAAAGCATTACCAACCAGAGGAACTCTTCTTTCAGCCGTATTTCATTCTTAACCAATAAATCAGCATCAGCATACATTATATATACTTATTTATCCCCTCTTCTCTTTTTAACTAATCAATAAGGTCTCTTTAAAGCTGTTACCCTCTGAGGCTCAGCCGTAGACTAAAGTTAGACCGACGTGGTCTAACCGTCCATGTTATAAATCACAACCACAGCAGCTTGGTGTTAGTGTCGCTGTTTCTGGATCGAATAGCGTTTCAGTACTTGAACCGTTTTATTGATCCATCACTCATTGTTCAGAAACACAGCAGAGCGTCTTCTGCAGCCTGGAGTCAAACAGTTAAAGATCCTTCGATGAAGCCGGGCGATACAAGGACGTGTATTTTTAACAGACTATATGACCTTCAGTCGATGCTTACAACATCCACACACAGGACCACACACACACACACACACACACACACGGGACCACACACACAAACACACTAACATCACCACACACATTGCTTATTAACCCTCTGCAGAGTTGGACTGAAAGATTTCAGCAGATTACGCGACAAGTTTGTTAATCCTGATTTACCCCGTCAGTTAAACCAGCTGTGGGATTATTCAAAATATAGATAAAAGATGCAACCTGACAAGAATAAGTTCTTTAATTTATGAGAATAAATTCTTAAAGATAGGGCATTCAAAATGTAAATGTATGCAAACAAACACTTACATTTATGACATTGAGGTCCTCCGTTTAAAAGATTACAGATGTAAATTTATAAAAAAAATGAATCTGAATATATGAGATTAAAAATGTTAGTATATAAAGTTGTATTTGTTAATTTATGAGATTAAAAATGTTATTATAAAAGACTGTATATGTTAATTTATGAGATTCAAAATGTTAAGATATAGGATTTCATAGTTTAATTTATGAGATTAAAAATGTCAATATGAGATTTAACATTTTAATATGAGATTTAATATTGGAATATATGAGATTATAAAACATATGTAAAAATATAAATATATCAGATTAAAAATATTATTATATAAGGTCAAATATGTGATTTTTTCTGATTCAAAATGTTAATATATGAGATTAAATATATAATTTTTAGGTAAAAAAAATCTGAATATAATTAAAATGTTATTATATAAGATTGTATATGTTAATATTAGATTTGATATGTTAATTGATGATATTAAAAATATTAATATAAAAGATTGTATATGTTAATTTACGAGATTAAAAATGTTAATATAAAAGATTGTACAGGTTAATTTATGAGATTAAAAATATTTATATATATATTTGATATTTTAATTTTTGAGATTAAAATTTTTAATGACATTTAATATTGGAAAATATGAGATTATAAATGATATGTAAAATATAAATATATTAGATGAAAAATATTAATATATAAGGTAAAATATGTGATTTTTTTTAGGATTTAAAATGTTAATATATGAGATTAAAAATGTTAATATAGGAGATTAAATATATTTTGGGGATTAAAAATGTTAATATATGACATTTAATATATAATTTTTAAGGATTAAAAATGTTAATATATGAGATTAAGTATATAGTTTTTAGGGATTAAATATGTTAATATATTACTAACTTACTTATATTACATCCTATACTTTATGAGATATAGGATGTACATTTTATGAGATTGATGTCATCAATGTAAAGTCTTGAAGTTTCAGACATTACTTTAGGAAATAAAAAATGTAAAATGTATGAGATTAAAGTTTATACGTGTATGAGAAACAGTCTTAGGGTGAGGCACTGTTGGCTTGTATTTTATTTTGAAGGGAGTAGCCAGCTTCCTGTCTTAAAATAAAGAATGATACATCCCCTTATATGTTGCTTTAACCAACATATAGATTAACCACAGCCTTCTTATACAATTATAACTTTATTTAAGACTTTATAAGAATAACATTGAAGCTTTATTCTCCTAACCTTTGTTTAGGCCCTAATCCTGCGTTGTGTGACTGAATGAGAGACGGCGAAGGTGTTTCAGTAAACTAGCCGTGCTGCCCTGCGACCTTCCTTTAAAGGGTAGTTTCGTTGAACAGAGGCTCGTCAAACATGAGGCTATTATTAGAGAAGCTTCCAGATCTCGGGCTGTGGGTCAGACTGTATGAATCTGTGAATCTTCTGTGGGTGTTTTAAAGGTCACTCGGCTCAGATGCCCTCGCGTTTCTCTCCTGGAAACTGTTTGTTTGTCTCTGTGGTTTAATGACAGAAAGAAGGGAAAGTTTCACATTTAGATGATTAATACCCAAAGTCAGAGCAGCAGCACAGACAACAATGTAGAGCACATGAGTCATTAGAGTCCTCTTCATACAGATGATCAGTCATCCAGGTCACAGGATTCCTGGACAGATGCTGTTAACGCTGTTAAACTGTGTCACACCCAAACTTTGATCCAACACTCAGAGAGACTCAGACACTCTGAAGCACTTTAATGTTTCTCTGCTGCTCTGTGAAGATTTATAAAGTGATCATCTCTGAAGAGACATTTCAACCTCTAAGAGGATGAGTCACCTGAGACATTTGAGTGAGGACGAGCGGGTTAGGGTTCAAATCCACTGTCTCAACCGCTCACCATACATTATCATATTTATTACCATGCTTCCAGCTGGAGAGATCAACACAAAATACTGACTTTAAACATTAAATATCTACACAGGTAAAATATAAACGTCCTTCTAACGACACAAGCTCTTTGAGCAGCGGCGTATCCAGCCACTCTTGGGTTAAATTAACATTAAAGGGCGCCTGATTAAAGGGCGATTCACTGATATGATAGAATAGAATAGAATAGAATAGAATAGAATAGAATAGGATGTACTTTATTTATCCCTAAAGGAAATTCAGTTGTTTGGCAGATGCAATTATTAAAATCACATAAAAACAAGTAATTCAGGTGTCTGTCAGCTCATCTCCCATTGGTTAGAGAGTTATGAAGCCTAATGGCTCCAGATAAATGATTTTCTGTATCTCTCATTCTGCAGCGCAGAGAGATGAGCCGTCCACTGCCGCTGTTTCTCTGGTCTCCAAAGAAATTGTGAAGTGCATGATCTGTGTAATTTAGAATGGCCTCTAGCTTCTTCTGTGTGCATCTCTCCACTACAGCCCCCAGTGAGTCCAACCTGGTTCCAATCACAGTGCCAGCTCTTTTCACTAGTTTGTCCAGTCGCCTCGCATCCTTGTGAGGGATCAGGACAGCACTCATGAGATATAACACACTGTCGTCCAATCAGAATCAAGTATTCAACAGGAACAGGTGATAAATCAACGTGAAGTTAGTTCCTTTTTTAAAAGTCAGAGACATTCATTAAAATAAAGATGACGTGGCTCTGAACACCTGCTCTATCTTTATCACACACACAGCGGCTCTGATGCACTTTATGTAAATACATCAGCACTTATATTTACATGGACGTCCTGTCACTCACTTCTCTTTAACACAGCTGACAAAGACCTCATCCAAATATAAAGACAAATTTAGCGCACTCAAAACCCGAGAGCATCAGTTCATACAGGCATGGAGGAGATCTGTATCATCGCAGTTTGATTCACAGCCAGCAGTAATATTACATAATATTAATAAAACAACATGAGACATCAAATAAACCCACATAGAGAGGTTTAAAAAGCTGAGAGACTGTTTGTGCTGCATGCAGGGAGGACGTACCTGCGTCCAGGTGGAGCAGCATCTCCTCTAAATCATTCAGACTGACCGAACCTTTCGAATAGTCCTGAGTCAGAATACCTCTCTCACATTATTCAAAGTGGAGCCGCTGACACATTGTGAAATTACTGGTTTTAAAAGATATGTGTGATGATCACACGGTGACAAGATTCAGGACTATTCATAGAAACACGATTTCAACTTCATCACAGAGATAAATATAGACATGAGTCTCAGTGAGATTCAACTTTCAGAGTTTGGATCTGATCCCTGACATGAACTGGTTTTAATGAGTCCGTTTGCTGACCCGCTTGATTGTGATTTAATGTTCTAGCGCCCAAACATCCACCTCTGAGGACAATAAAGATGTCCTCTATGTTATTCTGTAACTGCTCTCTGTCCTCTGTGTTGTGATGCTCTGATGGTTTGATGAAAGTCTCTGTGACGTGCCATGAGACGCCCTGTCAGTGTGACGTGACCAAACAGAAGCTCCATCATCAGCTCAGGTGAGGTATGACAGATATTTATGACCTCAACGTTCTGAGGTTCCACCGATGTGTGCACGTGCAGGTTATATCTGTTTGTTTTTAAATCGTTAAATGGAGTAGCTCCACGGTATATTTCTGACCTCCTGCAAAGCTACACTCCCGCAGGGTCATTGAGGTCTATTGGTCAGCAGCTTCTTGTGGTCCCTAAGACCAGGATGAAAAACCAGGGGTGGCCATGCCTTCTCGGCAGTGGCCCCCAAACCCCCCCTGGATACCTGCACTACAGGCAGGGGCGTAACCAGGAATTCTGAGATATCTCAGTGGGCCCCATCACCACAGCCAGCCCTACAGAATATAACATTGCTGCTATAAACCTGGTTTATTTGCATTAAAAACAGTCCTGGTTAACTGATTCAAATCTAAGCTTCATATCAATATTATTTGTTTTACAATTTTTCCAAATGTGACTGCACAACCTTCAGACTGTCCACTTCTTTAAACACGATTATTTGAAGCCAAGTGACTTGTTGAATAACAACAAGAGAGCATTATTTGGTATAATCTAACCTCATGAAGTCAAATTAAACTCTAAAACCTACAGAAAATATGACAATTCCCCACTTTAGGCATGAGACGCGCATCTCACAGAGCCGTGGAATTCTGAATGTTTGTTTATTTATTCAAACAATTTATTTTAGTGATCTTATTGCAGTTATTACAAAACAAAAGAAAAGCGTAGTAGAAAACACATTTTATTTCAGGCCCATTAAGGGCCCCCTTCCCATTTGGGTCCTAGGTAGTCGGTCCCACCTTTCCCCCCCACTACAACCAGTGGTGGACAGTAACAAAGTAAATGTACATTTTTTGAGTATCTGTACTTTACTTGAGTATTACTTTTTTGGGGGAACTTATTACTTTTACTCCACTACATTCAGGAGTGTGTGTGTGTGTGTGTGTGTGTGTGTGTGTGTGTGTGTGTGTGTGTGTGTGTGTGTGTGTGTGTGTGTGTGTGTGTGTGTGTGTGTGTGCATGTGTCTTTGTGTTTGTCACTCACTGATGAGGTCATTTGAATCACCTATGTGTGTATGTGTGTTTGTGTATGTGTGTGTGTGTGTGTGTGTGTGTGTGTGTGTGTGTGTGTGTGTGCGTGCGTGTTTTTTTTATTTTTTTTACACTCACAGATGAGGTCATCTGAATCACCTGTGTGTGCGTGCGTGTGTGTGTTTGTGTGTGTGTGTGTGTCTGTGTGTGTGTGTGTGTGTGTGTTTGTGTGTGTTTGTGTGTGCATGCATGCTTGTGTTTGTCACTCACTGATGAGGTCATCTGAATCACCTGTGTGTGTTTGTGTGTGTGTGTGTGTGTGTGTGTGTGTGTGTGTGTGTGTGTGTGTGTGTGTGTGTGTGTGTGTTTGTCACTCAATGAGGAGGTCATCTGAATCACCTGTGTGTGCGTGTGTGTGTATGTGTTTTTGTGTCAGTCAGAACTGACGAGGTCATCTGAATCACCTGTGTCTCCAACTGTCATTAACTGTTGCCATGGTGATGGGACCAGCTGTGTAACTGCTGTGTGACAGTTGATTAAGAATGGGATTCATGGAGTAAATTAGGGTCTACAGATGTCCACACTGTGAGATAACCGTAATAGCTATCAGAAAAAGGATCAAACCGTGAGCATCAGAAGACTCTGATGAACACAGTGATGTGTCATGTCTGTACAGTCAGGAATGTAGTCAGGGCAGCGAGTTAAGAAAAGTGAAACGTGTGCTCCCCTCCAGAAATATTTAACATTACAGTAGATGGCCGAGCAGAGAGACTTTCTCTGACAGTTGGTGACCTGCTGGCTCAACGAAATAATATTTTGCTTTGGTAACCTCTTTGACAGAAGCAGGAGAAGACAGGGAACGTTTTGATGTCTTATTTGTGTATCTGGAGTGAATTGTTTGGATTTTCTGGCAGTTTGTTTGGAGAATTTCAAAGATCTCATCAGCAGTAGTGATGTTCGATACCACCGATTTCCTTTCTGATCCGATACTGAGTAAAATTCAGGCTGGTATTGGCGATACCGATCCGATACCGATACTTTGTGCAAATACACCTTTTGTGTCTGGTAAATCTAAAAAAAGCAGTGTATTTCTGAGTTATTTATTTATTTATTTTAACTCCTAAGTATATCAAGGTAGCGGCCTCATTTACGATACACCCGAGCTAATACAACAAAAGAAAAACCAACAGAGGATACAATCATACAAAATATGTGAAAATGGTGTTTTAAACACAAACAAAAAAGAATATAAGTAAAACAATAAAACAATTACAATAAATTATTGCTTCGTTATTAAGAACTAGAACTAGTAGTTCCCACCAACCGCGTATCATTTAGACAAGATCTCAATGGTTTAGCTTCTTTCCACTATGTTCCTGTCAATGATATACATTGCCTCAAAAAATGAAGTATCAAAAGTATCGATATTTTGATTTGAGAATCGATTTTAGAGCATAAAGATCTGGTATCGGAAGTATCGATATTTCAGTATCGATCCGCACATCACTAATCAGCAGGCCTCAGCCTCTGTCTGATGACATCACGTGCTCTGCTGCCATGAACAGTCCGCCATACACACCAATGTTAAAGTTAGAAAAGCAGCAAAAAACTTTGTCATTTAAGCTGTAAAATATCAAAAACTGTAAAAGATACAGAAAAATGTTGAATACAACATTAATAGCTGAAAGATATGTGAACATTTTAATGCAAAAATGAAGGCTACTAGTTGAAGTATTGCTGAAGCTGTAGAATCTCAAAGTTGAATGAGTGAAAGGCAAATTTGCTGAATTCTCCCATCTGCTTCAATGTTAAAAAGAGTTTAAATAAAGTTGAATAATTCAAAAAGTATAAGGGTTGAATATGTGAAAAGTAATAGCCTGAAAGAGGTGAAGAAGCTGAATAGTTGAAAAGTTGAATGGTGAAAATCGGACAAAATTTGAAGGCTGTGATTTCAACATAATAATAAAGTGTACTCACGGTCCAGTAGACGTAAGCTGTGACCACCAGGCACGCGGCCACCAGCACGTTCTGCACCGCGACCACCACCGCCAGCCTGCGCGAGCGCGCATCCCCACGGATCCCTCGTTCACCTACAGCAACCATCCTCCTCCTCCTCTTCCACCTCTTCCTCCTCTTCCTCCTCCACCCCGGTGAGTCGGTGCAGAGCGCGAGATGTCTCAGCCTCCCTGCAGGACGGAGGGACTGAGGGAGACGGCGAGAGATCTGCTCTTTATGTGCTCTGTGTGGGATGGGAACACGTAATGCTTCACACACTCACACAGGGAAACACTCACACACACATACTGAAACACACAAACACACACACACACTGAAACACACAAACACACACATACAAAAACACAAACATGGTGAGGAGTCAATGAAGAGCTGACAGGCGGCAGCTGATTGGCTGAGCTCTGAGTCAGTGAGTGAGGAGAGGAAGAGGAGAGGAGGCTACTGACCTGACTCCGTCCAGACCTGGCCCCATAGACCTGAGACTGAAGGATGGACTCAATG
This sequence comes from Notolabrus celidotus, assembly GCF_009762535.1. Taxonomy (NCBI): domain Eukaryota; kingdom Metazoa; phylum Chordata; class Actinopteri; order Labriformes; family Labridae; genus Notolabrus; species Notolabrus celidotus. The sequence continues at coordinate 9,920,965 of NC_048273.1, read as the reverse complement.
AGGGGAGGATTAATGTCTCAAAGCTTTGGACATGTAGAGATACAGGTTTCAAACCCTGTAGCGTCTCCTCTCCTCGCTCTCTGCCTCATGAACACTCAGACTCACTCAGGCTGTGGTTTCATCGGTTTCAATGTTTTGGTTCCTGAGTAAAAAACACCGGCTGAGCCAGAACGAAACAGGTGGAGGAGCTCAGAGTCCACATCTGATGTCAGGGGGGGGGCACCAGGAGGTTTCACCACAGACTGAGTGTGCAATAAACACACAACAAACAACACACACACACACACACACACATACACACACACACACACAATGACAGCAGACTGGCTCAAATAGTGATGAATGACGTCCTGTAACAGAATCAGAGGAAGGGGAAATCCAGCATGTCTGTAAGAACACACACACACACACACACACACACACACACACACACACACACACACACACACTCACACACACACGCAAACAAACACACACACACACACATGTACACTCAGAAAGCACACAGAAAACAATGGTGGACAGAATCACACTGCGGGATCAGGAAAGTTTGACTTTGTGATAATCAGCAGAAGCCCACACACATCCTCTAACAGCCCCTACATGCACACACACACACACACACACACACACACACACACACACACACACACACACACACACACTCACTAGAGGAAAGAAGTAATGAGGGTGAGTTTTTAGTTTCTACACTTTCCTCTAAACACAGATATCTGCCCTTTTCCCACCTCACATTCTTACACACTCTTTAGCTCTAATGCATTGTGGGAACATTTTTAGCATCATTGCAGCACAACATGCGGCCTAACATGAAGATGGATTTTAGCCAAAAGAGAAGATCAATAACTCATGAAAAAGGCTGATTGACAGATGGACTGACAGACGGACAGACAGATGGATGGACAGAGAAGCGTCCGTTAATACGTGCTGAAAGTATTTCTCTTCCTGTCTCTTAAACATGAAGTTTTGGAGTCACACTTAGAGCTGGTCTTGTTTAAATCCTCATCCTCCTTCACATGAGGGTTGAAACATTTTTACTTTCCCTCCACAGTTTGAAGTATTCTCCGTGTAAACTTCACCATGTGTATGAAACATGGACGCAGCCTCAGTGACGCCACCCATCGGTCTCTAAAGCAGAGTTTTGAAGCGTAACACATGTGGACGCCATGTTGGAAATGCTGACTCAACCTAGCATTTAGTGGACCTAATACGAGGCACAGAGGCGGCCCTTTAGCCTCCTCGCTACAGTGTGCCTTCCAGTCAATTACGTCAGCCAGGCATCAGCTTTGTTTCTGAAAACTGGAGGTTGCCTCGTGGTAATATATATTTTTTTATTTGGATCCCCATTAGCTACTACCAAGATAGCAACTACTCCACTGGGGTCCACTCAAATTATAAGCTCCACAGATGAGAGCGGTTAAACATCCCCTCCTGCTCACTAAAGTGACCACGCCCAAATATTGGTAAAAACCACATCCTGTATAATAAGTGGACATAGTCTCCGTGACACCACCCATCTGTTTCTGAATGCGATCGTTGGAGGGTGCCATATTGGAAATGCTGAACTCAACCTAACTTCTGTGGAGCTAGTGTGAGGTAAAGAGGCGGTAAAACTCCTGTTTGTTACAGGATGAGCTGCAGGTGACCTCTGACCCTGGATCCTCCACAAAGGGATGTCTCATGACTTCCAGTCACGTATGAGTAAATCAGAGGACTGATGGCTTCCCAGTCGTGCCTTCTTTATGGTTATCTCAAAGACCCTGATACCCTGAGGTAACTCTTCTCCCACTCATGTGCACCTTCTGAATCTGGTCTTTAGTGAACTTTCAAACCTGAGGAACAGGAAGTACAGCTGCAGAGTCATCAGAGAATCAGCACACATAACAGCTGACTGACTGACTGACTAACAGGTGTCCAAACCACAACTCTATCCACAACCATCACCACGTAACACCTCAGCCATCGCACTCGTGTCCACCAGCTGCAGCCAGTTTATCTGATTCTTGCTCATTAGTTCCATCAGTTTTATTTATTTATTTATCATCTAGTTCAAATTTTAGTCACTTTTTATTCTATTTTATTTATTTTTTAAGTATAGCATCTTATTTTCCATTTATGGTTTAATATTTTAGTGTTTTATTATCTTAGTAATTTATTTTATTTTATTTATTTATTCATTTTAAGTCTAGCATTTTATTTTATTTTAATGGTTTTAAGGTGACATATCATGCAAAATTGACTTTTTAATGGTTCTTTACCTGAAATATGTTTCCCTGGCATGTCTACAAACCCCCCGAGAATGAAAAAAATCCATTCTGCCCCTGTTTTGATTTCTCCACCTTTCTGTAAATGTGTGTGAAACGAGCCGTTTCAGACTTCCGTGTTTTTGTTACGTAACAACAATATCCGGTCTGTCACGGAGTCAGAGCTCGGAGCTTGTTCAGCCCATAGACTGTATAAAATAATACTGAATCCCTCCCCCGTTTTTCATTACCTGCACAAATGTGTGCTAACAAGGAGCTTAGGAGGGAGGCATGTTAGTTGTAGGCTGTCTTAATAAACACAAAGGTCGGTTTTACTCCCCACGTCTGCAGATTTGAAGATCTAGTGGATGATTTTTATTTATCATGGATAAGTGCTAGTGCTAGTTAGCATAGCTACATAGCTACATGTCGTAGCTGTAGCTGTGTAGCAAGACACACGTCTACACACTGATAAATAAAACAACAAGAAACACAGAATCTGTGACCAATCCTTCAGAAAAGGTCCCGCTGCCTTTCTGGCAGAGGTCGGTTTTACTCCCCACGTCTGCAGATTTGAAGATCTAGTGGATGATTTTTATTTGTCATGGATAAGTGCTAGCGCTAATTAGCATAGCCGCATAGCTACATGTTCATAGCTGTAGCTGTAGCTGTGTACCAAGACACACGTCGACATACTGACAAATAAAACAACAAGAAACACTAAATCTGTGACCAATCGTTCATAAAAGGTCCTGCTGCCTTTCTGGCAGAGGTCGGTTTTACTCCCCACGTCTGCAGATTTGTAGATCTAGTGGATGATTTTTATTTATCATGGATAAGTGCTAGCACTAGTTAGCATAGCCACATAGCTACATGTTCGTAGCTGTGTACCAAGACACACGTCGACATACTGATAAATAAAACAAGAAACACTAAATCTGTGACCAATCCTTCAGAAAGGTCCTGCTACAGGCGCCTCTCCGTCAGGATCAGATTCTGGATCAGATTCAGAGGGTTGAAGTAACGCAATCTCTGAGCAGCCGTGTATATTCAGCCAACATGAAAACATTAGATCAACGTGCTGGAGAGCCGAGGCACATCCACTTCCGGAGGGGGCGTGGTCAGAGGGAAAACAGAGTGTTCTGAGGAGGTCTGAAGAAGAGGGTTCTTCAGGCATGACAAAATCTGATTTCAAAGTGTTTTTTTGAGCATAAACTTTAAAGACATGTTTTGGGGACCTCTTAGACCAATATATATTGATGAAAAAAGCGTGATATGTCACCTTTAACATCTTATTTTACCTCCAGTGCTAAGCTATCATAGAGCGTTCCCTCAGTTCGTTTAGCAACTTATTTATTATTTGTATTCATTTATTTTATTTTCATTGTTTTTATTATTATTGTTGTATATATTGTGTTCTTCACCTTAGGATTGTGGGGTGGGTTTTGGGGACGGGGCTGGGTTGGGATTAGGATGGGGGGGTCTTTTTTTTAATGTTTTTTGTACAGCACTTCGTGTTACAATATCATTGTATGAAAGGCGCTTTATAAATAAAGTCTGATTGATTATGGGAAGTGATTCGGAGCAGGAAAAATGAAACTAACCATAACAGAAAGTGAGAGGAGGAAAGTAAAAGTGATGATCATAACCCAAACCATCACATTTAGCAGAATGTCCCAGGTCGGAGTATGAGTAACATCTGTTTCGAGATTCTTCAAATAAATGTAGAATCTGTAGATGTTAGGATTTCAGTCTGAGAAGTGTTCTGGTTTCTGTTGTTGTCTGAGCAGTATCGACCAATCAGCTGTCAGCGGGGAAAACAGTCTGTGTGGAGAGCATCAGCTGGGGTTCTAGAATTCTGACATCAAAGACAGTATTCCTGAATTCTGTCTTTGATCTCAGAATTCTGAGAACAAATGGAACATTCTGTGAAGAAGGTCAGAGCTAAAAAAAAAAACACCAGTGTCTGTCTTTCATAGACCTCCATTCAACAAACAAACATTTAAAAGTAGTTTTCTTCTCCTCTTGAGGACAGACCTGACAAAGCTTTTAACTTTCAGCTACAACTAACATGTAATTACAGATTCTGATTCAAAAACATGTTGAATCTGGATCTCAGGGTCTGGATTTTTGTCTGAGAAGGGTTCTGGTCTCTGTCTGTAGTCTGAGGAGTATCCACCAATCAGATGTTAGCAGGAAAACACGTCTGTATGGAGAGCAAAAGCAGGTGTTGGAACATGGAAATGGGACATTCTGTGAAGAAGGTCAGAGCTAAAAAAACAAAAAAAAAACATCAGTGTCTCTAATCCTTTTTCATAGACCTCCATTCAACAAACAAACATTGTAAAAGTAGTTTTCTTCTCCTCTTGAGGACAGACCTGACAAATCTTGACTTGTGACTTTTGACTAATCTGCATCATGATGTTGTTATTTCAGCAAACTTAAGACGCGTTAATTATAAGAACATCACAAGAACATCACGTGAACATCTGTTTCTGTTTCAGGTTCATACCGCTGAAGGAAGCCAGAGTGAAGCCTCTGTGGAACTGTTTACAGTGAAACTGAGACTCACCACAAACAGATGAACAGGTGCTCCTCTTGGGGGTTGAAATATAAATATGCAGACCTGAAGTTCTTCTCACTTCTGGTCTGAACACACAGAAGTCTCTCAAACTGCTGACTCTACTGAAACAAGTTAGTGGCTAACCGTTGGCCAACAGAGAGGTACTGAGAACATGAACACATCTTGGCATTAGGGACAGTTAGTGTGGTTGAATCAGGTTCTTGTGAGCAGGACGGGGTCAGCTGTGACACCTCATTATCCGGTTACAGAAACACAGATCTGAGATCAGCTCAGTTAAATAGATCAGAGTTTAATGATGAAGATGAACCCTCACACCCCCCCTTCAAGTCTGTCACGTCAGTAGCTTCTTATATATGGCACAATATGGCGCACACACTCTCTCACACACACACACACTCTCTCTCACTCTCACACATACACACACACACACACATACACACCATGTATTGAACATTATAACCCACAGATGTATATTTTCTGTCACTATGGAGATAAATCTGTACAGAGAAGGAGCTCTTTGTCTTTTCCTCCAGAGTTCAGTTTGACTTAAGGAGAAAGGAAAAACGTTTTAATCAAGATTTCACTTATTTTCATTCATCAGAGTCGACCCTTCAGTGCGTGTGACCGTGAACAGCCTGTGACACACGGCGCAGAGGTCAGACACTGTCCTGTATGTACAACAGTCCTGAGAGAGAGCTCAGACAGAGTCCAGAGAGCCGTCCTGTGATGGGACAGAAAACAGCGCGGGGGTCGTACAGTCTTCACCCCCTACAACTCTGCACCTTCCTCCCTCCTCCCCCTCAGCAGCACCGTCCTGTGTGTCTATGGGTGGGGGAGGTTCATGCGGTCCTCGATCAGTGTGTTGTCGGGGCCTTGGCTCTCCATGCACTGCTTCACCGTCCCTATGACGCCCGACAGACGGCGGTCCAAGGCAGCCAGGTGGGGCTCGGACAGGACCGGCTGGATGGGGTCAAAACCGAGAGCCTGACGCATCGCTGAGCTCAAAGTCCCGCCCCTCAGCAGGTTCAGCCTGTTCCATGTGGACACTCGCACCCTGGGACACACAGAAGTCAGAGGTGTTAGAGAGAGGAGGTATCATTACTACCTGACATCATTTAGTGAGATTACAACTCTTTAGTTTGTCTGATAGATGAAAACAGCAGCTTCAGCCATGTCTGAGCGAAGGTTAGTCTGAGAGGGTCAACAAAGGAGAGCTAGCAGCAAACAGGAAGAGTCACTGCTAAACAAAATGTCCTCATCAACCTAAGCATGTTTGTTTGTATGTTTGCATGTTTGTTTTTAAGAGACTGGCGCTTCAGCAACGGGCTCACGGCCAAATTCCACCGGATCCAGATCTGATAGGTTTCTATTCTAGTCAATGTGTTAACTTCCACTGGATCCACTCTGTTGCGTTCCGGCTGCGTCTCTGATCCGTTAGGTCGAAGCCCTCCGGATCAGATACACAAGACTTCTATTTGTTCCAGATGCCGGAGCACTACACATCAATCTAAACAGAGCAGATGGAGCGGGACAGGAAGTCAGGCACCAAAACAAAATGAAAACATCTGGTTAATTTTCCGAATTAAACCCTCTGTGTTGTCACCAGATCGTATTTCACTTCACTACAACAACAAACAGTCATGATGAGCGGAGCCAGGCCTGGAGTCAACAGGTCAGAGGTTTTCAGAGGACCAGAAAGACAACATGGATGAAGAGAGGAGGAGGAGAATCCTTGATTCAGTAGTTACCGCGGGAAAACCTGGGTCACATGACCCCAGCTGTCCAGCGGTCCTGCTCCGTGCTACTTTCTGAAAACACAGCCAAGCACGGAGCCGGACCGCAGCAGATTGCAGACCGACCGGTCACGGATCTGGTGGAAGTCTGATGTCACCTTTACTTGCAAAGTTAGAGCTAAATGCTGGATCAGACAGTACTCACATGCAGCACTGGTACAGGGGGGCGAGGATGCTGCGCTCATCCAGGGCGGCGTTCCCAAAGCTGGAAATAAAATGAGACAAAAGAAAGTCAAATAAAAAACAGAGACTTGAACTCTGAGAGCTGCTGGAAGAGAAAACTTTTGTTATCATTATTCAACATTTCAGTCTTTGACAGAGGGGGGTTCCCCTCTGAAGGGTGCATGTGGGGGATTTTTAAAGTTTGGGGGGATTTTATTGGTACACTCCGACATATAGAGCTGAGATATCAGATCGTATAAAACGCAGTGAAAATAATTCTGATGACTCTGTTTGACCTACAAAAGTAAACCAGAACATCAGGTAATAATTCACTTATTATTCAGACGTGTTCTGATCGCTGTCATCAAACAGACAGGATGAGCTTCAGCTGTGACAACTTCATCAAATGTTTGCTCCTGTTGCACGTCAGAGATTCACTTCTCAGCCAGTCTGTTCGTCTTTTCACTGCTTTGCCTTATAACAAAAATTATAACTTTATTTATGTAGCACTTTTCAAAATCAGGTCAGAGTGCTTCATAAACCAGAAGGATTAATAAATCAAACAACAATCAAAACATGTGGATAGCAGGAATAACAAAGAGGATAATGATGCAAGAGAGGACTGTCACAATGAAACAGGGCTGTGAAAGATCTGAGACTTCAATAAGAGACAAACAGAGCCAAGAGATGAGAGACAGCTGGAAGGGTTCACTTGGAAGATATAACCGGACGTGGATGACATTTATTGAATATGTTAAGAAACTGTCATTCCCAGCAACTTAAAGCAACATGTAGCTCTTGCGAAAGTTCAGACAGGAAGACGATAAAGCAATCACAGCAGTTGTTTAACTCTCCTCTCCCTCGTTCAAAAGCTCACCCGCTTCCAGCTGCACGCAGACTGTCAACTTTCTGCTGTCTTTTTAAATGTGTCTCTCTCTGTTGCTCTAGAGGGATTTCTTCTGCTGCCAAATTCACGCATCCTCAATCACAAAATTATCCCCATAGAATCCTTAAGCCAAATATTTCTGTCAAGTTTCATTATTCATTAAGTTGTAATAAATAACATGTAATCTTCAGCTGTTAAAGGTGTTGCGCACAGCGGAGACGCTCAGCTGGCGGCTGCGGCTGAGTGACAGGTCTCAGCTTTTTAACGAGGATCAATACGCAACTGCTGCCAACAACGACACGAGGGTTGACAACTTTAAACAGGACATTTCCCCACCTTTAGATACAAAGCCAACAGACTGCTGGGAATTGCTAGTACGCTATGTTTGCAGACCAGCAACATCAGAGCCATCCAGGTTTTTCTGACGCTGGACTGATTATGACCCGGTTGCGCACCCAGCTGACACCTGATCGAATACACATGTTTATTTTTCTCAATAAGAACGAGTAGACAGAAAACTGGACACTATGAGTCTGAAGTACTTTGTTAGTATTATGAGCCATCACATTATAATCCGTGGAGAATATTTTTATGAGCCTGATCGTTGATAATCAGTGTTAAACATGTACACATATTCAATACCGTCAGTTATATGCATTTTGTTGCTGTAGAAAATATAATTTAGGGGGAAAAAACATATTTGGCCTTGTTTTTCACATAAGAATAATATATATATATATATATATATATAGAGAGAGAGAGAGAGATAGAGAGAGAGAGAGAGAGAGAGAGAGAGAGAGAGAGAGAGAGATTTTTTTTATTTTTTATTATTGATTTATCAATAATTGATGGTTAGCATTTCCAAAAATCAATCACTAGTCTCTCCTGATTGAAATATGTAAATGTCCCTGTTTCCCAACTGACCTGTGTTTTCTTCCTTTAAATCTAATGCAAGTAATTTATGTACACTATTGTACCTTACAGATGAAGTGTGTTTGGTTTTTTGATTTTCATCTACATATTTATTTATTTATTTATTATTTGTATTATTATTTTGTGTGTGTGTGTGTGTGTATATATATATATATATATATACACACACACAATTACTTTATGTATCACCTATTTATTTTGGGTTATTTTTTGTCCTGTGTAATTTGTTTAAAGTCGTGGCCACTTGTTCAAAGCCAGTTGTTGGCAACACTACTGTTTTTGTTATAAAAGAAAATGTGAAAATGAAAAAATAAAGTATTCAAAAAAAAAAAATTGTTGAGAGACAGCCAGACGACAGCAGAGAGTTTAAGGAGAGTTTAAAAAGAGGGACGTCCTCAGGCTGAGAGATTCAGACCTCAGACGAGACTAAAGATCCACGAGTAGAGTCCTACTGGGAGAGCTCAGGAAGCTGTCAGGCTCATAGGAAGCTAGGTCACAGATATTTACTGAAGTCTGACCATTTAAAGCTTTTACAGGAAGTGATATTTACATCAAACACAAAGGTAACCAGTGAGGGGCAGCGAGGAGGACAGGCGTCAGTAAACTCAGACCCCGGCTGACACCTGACCACGTACACATGTTTATTTTATCCAATAAGAGCGAGGAAACAGAAAACTGGACCCTGTGAGTCTGAAACATGGTTCTGTTCTGGTCTCCTGTTGCAGTGAATCCACATGTTGTAGTCTGAGCCTTCACTTTATACGACTCTGTCCACAGAGGTTTTATTTTCTCCACACGTTGATATTCAGAGTGTTTAACATTTTGTTCCCCTCAATATGATCCGTATTCGACACCGTCAGCTCTAAACACCGTGTTGCTGTGGAAAATATGAATAGAAAAATATGTATTTGGCATTATGAGACAGGAAACGTGGGGAGCAGAGAGGCATGGGAAGACATGCAGCAAATGGTCGAGGGTAGAGACCTCTGCGATGAGGACTATAGCCTCTGGATATAGGGCGGGCTTAGATGCTAGGCCAACGGCGCCCCAAACTCAATGATTTCTAAATGATTAATCCATAATTGATTGTTTACATTTCCAAAGATCAATCATGAAGCACACTTAAAACAAGCATCCCTAGCTTGCACTCATAGAGTGGGTTTAGACCGCTCATCTCATTCACACCCCGCTCACAAACTGACGGAGAGGATATAAACATAGAACAGCTGTGAGGGTAGAGAACACACAGATGTCTGACCTCTTAGCGTTGTCGAGCAGGATGAGCATGCTGGCGCCGCCATCGTCCTGGAAACTCTCATAGTGATGCCGGTCGGCGTTCCCAATGAGGTAATCAAAGATGGCCGTGTCGATTACGTCCAGCAGCCGCGGGCCTGCATCGTACGGAGGCATCTTCTTCACGGCCTCGCAGTAACTCTCATCGTACTCCCACCTGGTCAAAACACACACACACACACACGCACACACACACACACACAGAGCTGTAAACACACAGAGCTAATGCTGCAGAGTTAATTTCCTCTGATGTCACTCAGGTCTCAGGTGTGGCTCACCTGGCCAGCTTCCCCTCCCTGTAGGTGCGTCCCCAGGGGTGTCTGTGTTTCTGCAGCGGCCACACGTCCGGCAGCCAAAGGGTTAACGAGCCCTCCATCATCTCTCCGTCCGCGCACGCCGGCTCGCTCTCACGACAGTAATAACACTTCCCGTAGAAACAGGTGTTGTTACCTGCAGAGAGGAAGAAGAATGAAATGAAGAAAGAAGAAGAAAAGAGGAGGTAGGATTAAGGAAACAAAGAAGATAAAAAGGAGAAGGAGAAGTAGGTTAAGATTAAAAAAGAGAAGAAGGAGGAGGAAAAGAAGCAAAAAATGAGGACGAAGAGAAAAAAAGAGAAGGAGAAGTAGGTTAAGATTAAGTTGATTAAGAGGAGAAGGAGGAGATGAAAGAAAAAGAAGAAGATGGATGAGGAGGAGGGGGGAAATATGCAAAAAAATGAGGAAGAATTAAAAAAAGGAGGAGACGTAGGTTAAGAATAAAGGAGAAGAAGAAGTGGGAAGAAGTTGAGAAAAAATAGAAGGAAGTAGGAGAGGAGTAGGAGCTGAGGAGGAAGACAAAGAAGGAAGAGGTGAAAAAGATGGAGGTGGATGAGGGGGAGGAGGAAAAGGTGAAGCAAACAGATGAGGAAGGTGAAGGAGGAGAAGGTGTAGGAGTAAGAGGACGAAGTGAAATGGAAGAAGAAGAAGAATGACCAAACTTGTGTTTTTTATGATTTCCTGAATATTTATGAAAAACTATGAATTAACTTTGGTTAAGTTAGGGGTTCAGGTGTTCTAGAATTCTAGGATTCTGAGATCAATGCCAGGATTCCAGAATTCAAAAAATTAAGGTCAACATTTTTTTTTATTATTATAATTCTGAGAAAAAAAAAGTCAGAATTTTGAGATCAGAGTCAGAACTCTGACTTTTTTCTCAGAATAGTAATAAAAAACAAATTGACCTTATTATTATTAAAAAAAATTCCAGTGGCCCTAATCCTCTTCCTTAAGTTTTCTTCCTAAGAGTTTAGTCAGTTTGTATTTTCCCTTGCAGCAAACACTCAGCACCACCTTGTGGACGAACAAAGGAACTGTTTTTATCTTTCTCATCCAACACTTTGATTTGAGTCTGAAACATGATCCACAGTTTGTACTCTAAATGATCTGCCCTCTGTGTGTTTGTATTGAAACAACATAATCATGTCACCAAACATGAAGTTACTGAAGAGATCTATCGGCTCACTCAGCAGGTTCTTCCTTTAGAGTGAAGTTTATACGAGTCTTCGAAAGGTGTCGTCATTAAGATGCGTCTAACAGCTTTATCACCACAGATAAATGTGAGGGTGAAACAGGAGCTGCAGGAGGCTATGATAGGAAGAAACAGGAGGACACTGAGACAGAGAGAGGAAACCATCCACACACACACACTCTGACACACACAAGTTATTAAAGAGAGTTATTAAACTGACCCTGCATGAGGAAGGTGCTCAGCAGCTGCTCTGTGGCCACAGGTTTGATCTCCGTCCGCAGGTTGACGTACCTCCCGACCACGAGAGGTGCTCTTCTGAAGCCCAGGATCCTGCAGAGCACACAGAGAGAGAGAGCGTGAGCTAGATATTCTAATTTATTATAATAATAAAAAATAACCATAATAATCATAATTATAGGGTTAAAAATAATAATAACAATAATAATAAAGATAATAATAATATAGTGATAATCATAATAATAGTGAAAACAGTAATACAAAATAAATAAATAATAATAAGAAATAATAATAAGAAGAAGAAATAATAATGAAAATATAATAATAGAAATAAAAAATAAAGATAATGATAATTTAAAAATACTAATAATACATAATAATGATGATGATGATGATGATTATTATTTATGAACAATCTTAGATTTTCACACTTTACAGCCGGAGCTACTGCAACCAAAGAAGAGTCTTCCTGCTGATTTTCAATTTAAAATGCCCTGATAGTTGATTTCACTCTAACTTTCAGACATCAGATTGGAACATATGGACAGCTGTATCCTGACACTGCAGTGCTGACATGGACTCACCTGTCCAGGTGAAAAGCAGCCACCTCAGCGTTGTGTCTGTCATACCCTGCGTATGGCTCGCCTTCCACCACGTAGTCTCTGTTGTACCTGAGAGACACACGCAGGTGAATCAGAGTGAAACACACAAACAAACAAACACACACACAGGTGACCCCTGCTCAGTGTCAGGTCTCACCTCTTGGGTTTGAAGACCACCTTCTGACCCCCGTCCAGAACCAGCAGAGCCTTCAGCTGCGTACCCTTGTAGCCCACGTCGGCCCGTTCAATCCGGGCCGCGCTGAGCGAGGTGAGCACCGCCGCCAGCTCGGGGGTCTCCTCGGGGTACACCTCCCTCGGACCCACCCACTGACTGGCTATCTCCCAAGGGGACTGCAGGGTGTGGGTGAGGCGAGCCCCGCGGGACAGAGAGAGGCCGGCCTCCATCTGTGGGAGGGGATGAAAGTAACAAGTGATGGAGATGCTTTCACAGGTAAGCCCCTCTCAGACACACTGCTCTATAGTTTCTCTGCGTCACACTCTCGACTGCTCGCCTCAGCTGTCTGAATTATGTTTCTACTGTTGTGTTTGCATCGTGGAAGTCCTCCTTCAGCTCGCACTACCCAGCTGCTTTCCCACGCACGCAGGCACGCACGCAGGCACGCACGCAGGCACGCACGCAGGCACGCACGCAGGCACGCACGCAGGCACGCACGCAGGCACGCACGCAGGCACGCACGCACGCACGCACGCACGCACGCACGCACACACAAACCTGAAACTGAGCATTTCTACTTATGAGAGCTCGTCCAACAGGTGTGAGGTGCACATGTGAACAGCAGGTTCCTGAAAACATCATGAAGAAGTCAGGCGCTCAGATGTGAAAGCAGCTTTAGCGACAAAGTGTTTCAACCTGATAGTTTTATATCAACACATCTGCTGTGAGCTCATGTTTCTCTGTGAAGATAAACGGAAACACTCAAGGACCAATCAGAAATCCCCCTCAGTATTAGAAAATGGTCTAAAGGTGCATAAACATGTGTTTTAATTTCTTAAAGTTACTTTAAGTTTCATATCTTGAAACATTTTACAAAGTAAAAGCTTTTTTTCCTTTCTTTAAATTGTGGTTTGGACATTTTTGCCTTTATTGATAGGACAGCTGAGGAGAGACAGGAAGTGCAGGAAGCAGAGAGCTGGGGGGAAGACATGCAGCAAATGGTCAAGGCTGGGAGATAAACCTTAGACCACTAGACCACTGAGGCCCCCAAAATAAAAGCTTTAGATGTATCCTTGTTGTCACACAATGACATCTTGGTCCTGGTTTTTCAAAGTAAAACTGACCTGGAGCAACCTGATCCAGATACAGACTCTTGAGGATCATCTAACCTAGATTATTAACTTCAAAGTAGGAATGTAAATTTCAAGTATTTTCAGTGATAGATCTTTGGAGATGTTAACAATCAATTATTGATGAATCGTTAAAAAAACATTAATGTTTTCAAAATAAGTTTTTTCCCCTGAATCAATTTTCCTTAGCGACACAATGTATATAACTGACAGTATTGAATATCTACGGATCATATTGAGGTGTTCAAAATGTTAAACACGCTGAATATCATCGTGTGGAGCAGGCTCATAATCTCTGCGGACATACAGTCATAAAAGTGAAGGCTCAGACTTCAACAAGGGAACTGAACAGAAACATATTTCAGACTCACAGTGTCCAGTTTTCTATATACTCGTTCTTATTGAGAAAAATAAGCATGTGAACGCGCGCGGTCAGGTGTAAGCCGGGAGCGCAACCGGGTCAGAATCAGTCCGGCGGCGGAGAAAAAAAGCGCTCGTGGAGACCTGTCACTCAGCCGCAGCCGCCAGCTGAGCGTCTCCGCTGTCCGCAACACCTGTAGTCAGCTGATTCACATCCAAACATGCTTTAAACTTAAAACACCTCCCTGATAGCTGAACCAAATATGAGACCACATGATGTTTGTTACATGTGAAAGAAAATTCAAACAAAAAAATGTGTTTGAGTAACTTCTTAACCATCAATTAAACGATAATCGATTTATTGTTGTACTTCAAAGTGTGACTAAATGCTCATACTTGGTCCATAGAGCGTGCCAATATCCACACAAACTGAATCATCCCACAGGCGTTTCAAACACGGGGTGTATTTGAGAATGATTCTGTCGATGCACCTTTCAGAAGCAAAGTGTTTCAAAATGTCTAAAGTATCGACATCATGATAGATTTGATCCCATTTCATCCCTGTAATCAGAACCTCTGCTGGGATCAGTGTTGTTTTTGGCAGCTATCTTAGTTTTAGTCTTAGTCTTAGTCTTTGGACGAAAATGCTTATTAGTTTTAGTCACATTTTAGTCATTTCTATATGTGATAGTTTTAGTCTAGTTTTAGTCAGTTTTAGTAAAAATTGCAGTCTAGTTAGTGTTCACTACAACTGCTGAAGAAAATTCTGCCAAACAAGTGTTTTAAGTTTAAAGCATGTTTTGATGTGAATCAGCTGACTGAAGGTGTTGCACACAGAGGAGGCGCTCAGCTGGGGGCTGCGGCTGAGTGACAGGTCTCTTTTTTTCTCCGCTGCCGGACTGATTATGACTTAGTTGTGCTCCTGGCGGACACCTCACCACATAAACATGCTCATATTTCTCAATAAGAACCAGTTGACAGAAAACTGGACACTGTGAGTCTAAAATATGATTCTGTTCAGTTGTCCTGTTGCAGTAAATCCACATGTTGTCTAGGTCTTCACTGACTCTGTGTCTGCAGAGATTATTTATGAGCCTGCTCCAAATTCAGCGTGTTGATTAGGCAGAAATGTCATGCATTTTGAACGCCTTGACAGACCACTCACTAACATTTACGTCCAGTCTCATCTCGTCAACGAAAACTCACACTCGTCTCGTCATGTTTTTGTCATCAAAGAGCCATGTTTAGCTCATCACTGTCTCGTTATCGTCTTGGAAAAAAAAGGGCGTCAACGAAATAATTTCGTCATCACTGGTTGGGATCAGGATAATCCAGATTTTTAGATCACATTTCTCACAATCTGGAGGTCTGATCAGACCACAAACTGAGATCGGATCAGATGATCTAATCTGTGATCTTCAATCCATTCTGTCTTTTGAACAACCTGACTCCATGATCTGACTCAATCTGATATCTCTAATCTCATCAGATTACTTTTGAATAACCGGGCCCTGCAGTAGATCCCTGCAGCCGTCTGTAGCTGTGTTTTAACCACACGCTGTAATGTGACATTATGACATAAGACCTGAGTCTCTGATGCTGAAAGAACGAAGCGCCCTGCCTGATACTGATTTTATTGTTGAATAATTTGAGTAATAAAAGACAAAAACACTTCTTAAAAGTCTAAGAAGGCTGACAGTGATCACAGCTGATTGGTTACTGACCTTGCGGAAGGCTCGGAGGTCCCGGCGGCTGGCGGCGGAGCCCTCGCCTCCATCCAGCAGGAAGATCTTGGCGAGGCCGAGCAGGAGAAGCACGGCACACAGCACCACCACACGCTGTTTGAGCTTCATCTCCCCCCTCCTCACCCGACGCTGTGTGTGTCCCCCGCAGCCGATCCCCCTCACCCCTGATACATGGCCGCTATTTCTCCCTGACACCCGCCCGCCAACCTGCCCCGTCAGACAGACTCTCTGAGGGGCGGAGCTACGCTGAGAGGAGCAGGAGATCACCTAGAGGGAGGAAGAGAGAGAGAGAGATTCACAAAGTCAGTGTCAATAAACGGGTCGATGTGCTGCTGTCCCTCCCCTCAGGGCACACCATGACCCAGATCTGCAGCCTGTCCAGAACAGGGATCCGGATTAGCAGGACTCAGTCTGTGTGTGAGCATAATAAAGAGCTGAGATCAACATGAGCTGAGTTTAACGTCACGTGTCAGGAACGTAAAACATTCCTCTGTGTCCGCCTGTCGGTCTGTGGGGGAGAGGGAGAGAGAAGGGAGAGAGGAGGGAGAGAGGAG
Organism: Notolabrus celidotus; assembly: GCF_009762535.1. NCBI lineage: Eukaryota > Metazoa > Chordata > Actinopteri > Labriformes > Labridae > Notolabrus > Notolabrus celidotus. The sequence continues at coordinate 9,904,744 of NC_048273.1, read as the reverse complement.
GGAGAGAGGAGGGAGAGAGGAGGGAGAGAGGAGGGAGAGAGGAGGGAGAGAGGTATAGTCCTCGGGGTTGTATGAGGTACAGATGTTTCTACAAACAGCCTGAGGAACGACTCCACTCCCCACGTCCACCTGCTGAGGCTCAAACAGGTACATCACACACCTGAGGCCTCACAACGTGTTCAAACTAACATTTGCTATCAGAGCTGTGACATAACCAAACAAACACTCTAACAGCTACAAATAGGGGCTCTGCTGGTCTGAATCCAGGTCCACGTTTCAAAGTCTCTAGACTGGGTTGAGGTCTCCAAAAAAATAGTCTCTAATCTGGATTTGGGTCCCTGAATAATCAGAATACAGTCTGGATTCAGGGCTCTCATTGAACTGTTTAAATCTGGATTTGAGTTCTTACATTTACAGTCCCCTGCCTGAATTGAGGTCACTTAATGAACAGTTTCTGGTCTGGTTTGGAGTCCCTGTACAGAGAGTTTCTGGTCTGGGCATGGGTCTTTTTATAGACAGTTTAGTCTGAATCTAGGTCTCTCTATGGCCAGTATCTGGACAGAATTCAAGTCTATTATCAGACAATGTCTGGATTTAGGTTTCAGGATGAACTGTTTTTTTATCTGGATTAGGGTCCCTGTATTTAGTCTCTGGTCTAGATTCTGTTTTTTGTATGAACAGTACCAGGTCGGAATTAGAGGGTCTTTAAAAACAGCCTCTAGTCTGGATCCAGGTCCCTGTATGAATAGTTTCTTATCTGGATTCGGGTCTTTTTATACAGAACCTCAAGTCTGGATTCAGGTCTTTCATTGAACTGTTTAAATCTGGATTAGAGTTCTTAAATTTACAGTCCCCCGTCTGAATCAGGGTCACTTCATGAAAAGACCCTTCTCTGGTTTGGAGTCCCTGTTCAGAGTTTCTGGTCTGGATTAAGATCTCTCTATGGCCAGTATCTGGACTGGATTCCAGTCCATAATCAGGCTCTAGTCTTGATTAAGGTCTCAGGATGAACAGTACATGGTCCGGATAAGAGTGTCTTCAGAATTAGAGTCTAGTCTATATTGAGATCTCGTTATGAACAGTCTCTGGTCTAGGTTCAGGTCTTTGTATGAACAGTACCTGGTCCGGTATAAAGTGTCTCTATTATTTGCCTCTGGTCTGGATTCAAGTCTTTATATGAACAGTACCTGGTCTGGATTGGGGTTCTTGTAACAGTCAGTGGTCTGGGTTCAGGTCCTTGAATAAACAGTCTCTGTTCTGGATTCAAATCTTTGTATGAACAGTACCTGCTCCACATTAGAGTGCCTCTTTAATCAGTCTCTGGTCTGGATTGGGGTTCTAATAACAGTCAGTGGTCTGGGTTCAGGTCCTTCTCCATTCTGGATTTGGTTCTTTGTATGGACAGTACCTGGTCAGGATTAGAGTGTCTATATTCAGTCCCTAGTTTGGATTGAGATCCCTTATAATAGTCTCTTGTCTAGATTCAGGTTTTTGTATGAATAGTACCTGGTCCAGTATAAAGTGTCTCTATTATTTGCCTCTGGTCTGGATTCAAGTCTTTATATGAACAGTACCTGGTCTTGATTGGGGTTCTTATAACTGTCAGTGGTCTGGGTTCAGGTCCTTGTATAAACAGTCTCTGATCTGGATTTGGTTCTTTGTATGAACAGTACCTGCTCCGGATTAGAGTGCCTCTATAATCAGTCTCTACATTAAGGTCTCGTTTTCCGGGGTCTGGGTTCAGGTCTGGCCACGCAGGCAGTCTCTCTGTGAACACAGTCTCTCTTTCATCAAGCCTTCTTTAAACATGCTAACAGCTAAAAGCTAACATACATGAAGGTTCTGTTCCTCTGAGGTTTCTCTAAGGTTCCTCTGAGGACAGAACCTGCTAAGTCTTCGTCTTTTAGAAGTTCCTGTATAGTCTGATGTTCCTCTCTCACCTTTAGCACAGAGCTAGTTTACCTGGCCCCTCTGTGAACACCTTACAGTCCAGGTTAGCTCCAGATGCTACCTAGCTGGACTAGCTAACGTGTGTCGTCACTTGTTGTCATGGACTCACCTGTTACCGTGCAGCGCGAGCACACACTCATCCAAGTGTGCGTGAGCTCCTGTGCTGTCGAGGTTGTCTGTGATGATGTGTCCAGATGCTAACAGTCCCTGTGGATCATCCCCTCCTCGGTGTCCCCGGTAGCTCCAGTCCCCGGCCTGCAGAGTCCGGAACAGATCCTGCTGCTGCAGCTGCTGCAGGCCGCCACTAGGTGGCAGCACCGCGTCACTACAGGGAGGAGATGACAGACCAGACCCCCAGACCCGTTCAGGACTATCATACAGACCTACAGGCCTGCACAGGGAACACAATTAAAGCCTGACACATGCTATTTATGGCAGATAGATTGTTCTTGTATTAGAAAAAAATATATATACACTGCCAGTCAAAAGTTTGGAAACACCTTCTCATTCAAGGGTTTGTATTAATTTTAATTATTGTAAACACTGTAGATTAATACCAAAGATAGTGAAACCAGATTACTTCATAGTTTTTGATGTCTTCAGTATTAATCTACAATGTTGAAATTAATTAAAATAAATAAAAACCATTGAATGAGAAGGTGTGTCCAAACTTTTGACTTGTAGTGTATATGTTGTGTTTTCAGTGAGAATAAGTATTTTGCATTCACACACACCTGGAAAGGATTCCCGAGCATTCAAACAGTCTGTTAGTCTGGTTCAGGAGACAGCATAGTCATGGGGAAGACTGCTGACTCCACAGTTGTCAAGAAGACAGTCATGGACCCTCGACAAGGAGGGGGACGCTAAAGAAGGTCACTGCAGAAGAAGACGATTACTGGAAAGGTGAGAGGAAGAAAAAAGTAAGGCAGGAATAGGTTAAGCAACAGGGAGGACCTCAGCCTGGAGAGGATTGTCAAGTAAAACACATTCAAGACCTCCTTAGAGCTTCACGAGAAGTGGACTGAGGCTGGAGTCAGAGCATAAAGAGCCACCGTGCACGTATTCAGGAAAGAGACTACACCTGTCCTTCATATCAAGACACTCCTGAACCAAAGACCGTCAGAGGAGTCTTACCTGGGCTAAAAAAGAACTGGACTGCTGCTCAGTGGTCCAAAGTCCTCTTTAAGATGAAAGTTAGCATTTCATTTGTAGATCAAGGTCTTAGAGTCTGGAGGAAGAGAGGAGAGGCACAGAGTCCAAGGTCAGGGGCGCCGCCACGGATTTTGGGCCCCATTAAAAAATATCACATTGGGCCCCATCACCAAAGGCCACAAGAACCCTGTGCAACTGCTGTCAGTCAGCATCAAAATATCAGATTTTAAGGTATTATTTGAGTAATCTCTGTGATATTAGAACAGACTAAATCCCTCAATGCTTCAACCTGCCCAGCATCCAAAACAGACTATAGGCTGTAGCTTATGTAGCTTAGCTATAGCTTTGTTTTTATAGGCTTTTGTAATAGTACAGATAGAGAGAGAAAAAAGAGACACAGTCCCCCTTCAATAATGCTAATTGACATGCTACGTTGCTCACCTTCTTGTTCATTGGGTTGGGGGGAGTTGTGGGGAGACAGTGTACATGCTGACATATCAGCTGCTGAGTCTGGTAGGGAGGGCGGGGAAACCCATTTAGTATAATTAGCTAAAACGTAGTTCATCTCATTGTGGACATTAACCTAGCAAACAGGTTGATTTTAACCACTCAAAAACTATACCAACCTTTCCTGGAGAAAAACTGGGTGACATACTGTCGCCCTTTCTTCTCTCTCCTCTCTCTCCTGTCTTACCCTCCTTTTCTGGGACCCAGACTTTGTCTTTCCAGACATATTAGCTGCCTTTAGCGCTCTCTGTGCACTGTGCGTGATTAATATGAATTTGCCCAAATAAAGTAGTAATATCTGATATACATTTTATGAAGACAACAGGACCGTTTTTTTAATTACCTTATTCTGAATAAAATATTAATAATGATTTTTTTTTTTTCATTATTATTTTCAGCCCCCTGTCAGTCATGGGCCCTTAGAATCATCCTAACTTTTGCCCCCTAAATGGGGCCACTGTCCAAGGTGTTTGAAGTCCAGAGTGAGGTTTCTGCAGTCTGTGATGGTTTGGATGCCTGAGTTCACTTTTAGATGTCTTATAGATGTAAAATTAATAATTATGTTTGTTGCTGATTTATGTCACATTCATCATAATTTAAACTCGCAATCTCAGAATTTAAAAGTCATGATCTGATCTGCGTTGGTCAAGACTGCCATCTCAAGCTGCCCCCACACAACCTCCCGGGTAGGAGAACACCTGCAGGCTGTGAGAAACAAACCTGAGCGAGGAGCTGAACATGGACACACACAGACAAAAGACAGGATGATGTCTCACCTGATATAAAGTTCACCAACAGTCATCCTCATGTAACCCTCCCTGTGTTTACTTTTAATCTCTTTAAATCAGGTTAAGCATAAAGAGGGATGAATGAAAACAGGGACATCACCTGCAGGGGCACGCCTATGTGTTCCTCTCTGCAGATTAACCGTGGGCTCAAAGACCTCAGAACATTTTGTGATCAGAACTTATTTAGAGACTTTTCTCTCTGTAACTTTAAAGCTGTAAGATGCATGCAGACTTTAAAACTGAGATATAGCTGCCTGTGTTTCCTGTTAGATGAGATGAAGTGTTCCAGCTGCAAAGTGGAGCGTGGACCAGAGGAAAATAACTCTGAAGAACAAACAGAGAAAACAAACAGATTTTATTTGATGCAGAATAGTTTTTAGTTTCAGAGAAGGAAGAGAGGAACTAAAGAAACTGTAAATCAGGTCAGTTTGTCCTCAGACAGGAAGGTGAGTGCAGGGTTAAATAGGAATAGAGAGATGAGGACTTGGACTCTGGGGACACCTGGTGGAGAGGTGAAGAACTGCAGGAGGATCAGGAAGACTGAGAACAGAAGTCTGTTATTAATTTCAAACAGAGCGATGACATGTCAAATGTAGAAACTGAATGATTTTTTTTGTTTATAAAAATATCTTAAGGCTCTGATCATTTTGTGGATCAGCAACCTTTCATGTCCCTTCGTCAGGACCCTTGAGATGCCCCTTCATGCTGCTCCTCCCCTTTTGTGTGTTTCAGTAGCCTACTTGTTCATGCCCAAGATAATAGTGTACTGTTTTAACCTGTAACATTTTATTTTACTTTATTTATTGTATGTATTTATTATATTTGTTTGCTAAACTTCATATTTTTTAGTTTATTATTATTATTTGTATGTATTTATTTTTATTTTAATCTTTTGATTTAAAGTTGTATTCCCTCTAAATGTTATCATGGGTGGGGGTGGTAGGGGATTTCTATGAATCAGTATGTCATCACTGTGAATTATCACTGATGTATTAATTCATAAATAAACTTATTTCTATATAATATATATATTATATAAATCTGCTCATTTTAAATCTGATGTTCTCAGTCGGTTCAGAGACATGTTTCCTGTTCATCAGCTCTTCTTTGAACAACACTCTGTAAACGCTGGTGAACCCAGGAGACCAGGTTCTGGGTGTTGAAAGAAAGAGGATGCATGTTCGAAATCAAATCCGGGTCACCCGCTGGAGGACTACACCTTTCTGCAAACACATAGAGAGACTACAGAGCTGCAGCAGATCCAGCAGAGCAGCTTGAAGTGCTTCACCAGGTTTAAGAGAGTCCCTGAATCCTGGTTCAGCTACAAACCTGCACTCAGGTCTGAGTCTCTGCAGAATGTGTGTTTTATTGAATCTCTGTACTAAAGCATTTTATTTTTTATTTTAACTTCCCTTCTTTTAAAAGCTCTTCTCAGGACGGGTGATAAAAATTAACATTCACTACAAACACTCTCATACTTGCATGAGATGGCTGTCCTCAGTTTGTCTCAGTTTACTTCATCTGTCCCTCACAAACAAACCATCAATCAAAAAATAAATAGATAAATAAATAAATAAATCTGGGACCCAGGACCTAACCACTAAGCCAAACCTGTGCCATGGTTTTTATCAGTTTTACACCTCTCTATGGTTCAGGAGTTGGGGTTGTAAGATGCACTTCTACCAAAACATACCGACCCTCTTTGCTTGTTTCTGGTATGTTGTTGAGCTGATTAAATCATTATTAAAGAGAAATATCAGAGGGGTAACGGCACACTTAACTCATCCTAGGGTACAATTCTTCATGCCGAGTTAAAGACTCAATTAATTCCCCATTTTCAAAGCTGTAAGTAACAGTTTATGTTGAAGCATAGAGAAGAGTTGTCCTCTTTAAACTGATCAATGAGAGCTTTTTTTTTTACCCACTTTCCCTGCCTCACACTTCTACGCAGTGGTGGACAGTAACAGAGTTAATGTACTTATATACATTTTTTGAGTTTCTGTACTTTACCTGAGTATTATTTTTTGGGGGAACTTTTACTTTTACTCCACTACATTCAGGAGACAATTATAGTACTTTTGACTCCTCTACATCTCTATCAATGCTCTAGTTACTCACTACTTTTGCTTTGAAGTCAGCTCATGAATTTCCTTCTCTTTTCTGAAATCTGATCCCTAAGACAGTAAAATGTGTTTGTGTGGTTCTGTTTGTCTCAGTGGTTTAGTCATACCTGTATATCGTGCATCTCCACAGTTGAACGTGGAGCAAACACAGAGCAGGTTTCACTCAGATCAGGCAGTTCATTTAGAGGTTGTAATGATGGCTATAATTCTCCACCTGAGCACCCATGGTCATATCTTCAGCCCGTGTTAGAGGTTTTTGAAATGAAGAATGATATGTATCGTTTGAAATGTTCTCCCTGTTTCCCACTCTGCCCAAACATACAAACATTCACTGTCCAACCTGAGAAAGTGTGCTGGGCTATGTAACATTTGTTTCATTCCAGGTGAACATTTCAAACTAAGTTGTCTTTGGTTGTCTGAGTAACTTAGTTTCTGTTCATTCCATGGTATAGTTTTTAAAGATTTGAAGTAATGGTTTCTAAATAAACATAATGTAACAGAATGTACTCCTATGTATTCTTGAATGCACTCATGCTATGTGATAATACAACATTTTGAGATATTTTAAGTACTTTGAATACTTCAGTATTTTTCAAAGCAAGTACTCCAGGACTTTAACTCAAGTAAAAATTTGACTAAACAACTTTCACTTGTATTGGAGTAATATTTGACCTCTAGTATTTATACTTTGACTTAAGTAATGAAGCTGTGTACTTTGTCCAACACTGCTTCTACAGAAGAGGATTAGGGCCACTGAAAAAAAAAAAATTAAGGTCCAATGTATATTTTTTCATCATTATTCTCAGAAAAAATTCAGAAATTACATTTAATCTAAAAAAAAAAAAAAGAATATTTTTCAGTGGCCCTAATCCTCTTCCGTTCACTTCAGTTACTTTAATGTTTGATAAAAACAAACATGCTTTTATTTTTATTATTTTATACTTTTAATTTGAAAGAATGAAATAGGTACTTCCTCCTGATGGTAATTTTAAAGGACTGAATAAAACGAGTTTCAAAGGATCAACATTAAAAACGTTGGATGTCTGTTATCTCTGTAACATGCAGATCAGGTGTGGAGACGCTACTTTCCACATGTACGTGAGAAGTGGAGAGACATCTTCCACTCCTTTACTGAACGCAGATTTTAATCTACGATGCATAAAAATATTAAAAGGAGATCAGATCTTTCGCAGGTCACTCAGGGATCCTCTCCGCAGAGAAACATCGACGGTGCATCCTCAAAATCTTCCCCTGCTGCCTCCACGTCTACATCTCTGTTCAGCTACAGACTGAAGAGACGTGATGACGCCCTCTGCTGTTTAAAAAGGGTATTACACCCATTTTACATCTCACTGATCTGAAGAGTCTCTATACACACACAAAGACACAAAGACACAAAGACACAAAGACACAAAGACACACACACACACACAAACACACAGACAATGAGACGGACTCGGAGGTGGAGTAAAAAAGGGCAGAGTGTTTATTGGTTCTCAGCGCATCACTCATCAGTGAGGTCACAGCGCTCACCACACACACTCAGACACACACGCACGCACACACACACACAGCCAGGTACAGGTCAGAGGTCAACTGAATGAAGGGTGTTAATGATGTTCTTGGTAAACAGTGAATGAAGCTCTTTCAGCACTTTCACTCTGCCTCTGTTCCTCCTCTTCTCATTGTAACATCAAACCTGTAACACACCTTCACCTTCATCCCTCCGTCTCCGCAGGAAGTCACCACAAACTGATCCTGCAGGGCAGGACGTGCGTTCATACGATGGTCAGAGGAAAGGAAACAACAGAGAGCATCATGGTTACACCGAGAGGAGGAGCGCCGACAGTCTGAGCTCTGTTCCCGTTCCTCTGACCGAACTCTGTGCGGAAGTTAGAATCAAAAAGAACATCATGTAAACTCAGGAGACAGAAGCGCTCAGCGGGGTCAGAACAACATTTAGAGATCCAAATAAAAACTCCACAGACAGAGAGACCTGGCTCACTCAGAGACCGGGTCAGGGTCAGAGAGCCAGAGAGCCAGGGTAGGGCTCATGACTCATCGGGACAATAACAGCAGGTTAAACTGGAGCCACAGAGCTGCAGTGTGTGTTCACGAGGACGCACAAGTCCAGGTTCACTCCTTGTCCAGTCTCAGGTCGTCACCCTCTCAGGCGGCCTCGTGTGACCTCCTGTTCTGGCTCCAACCATAACGTTTATAAAAATAGAGAATAGCCTCAAACACACCGACTGCTACTTCACGTCTGCCAACTGTGACTCTCATTCTCCACGGGACACAGGTCTCAAACTGACCCCCCTGAGGATCTGAGAAGCTGATTGTAGACTTCAGCGCTGAGTTCAGGGGGATTTTAAACTCATGATTTATCTGGAGGTGGAGTTCAGTGAGCCCTTTTTTAACACCTTGATACCTCCTGACATTAAACCCTTCCTGTCAGACGATTGTTACTACACGGGAACACTCGACGGGCGGGGCGGAGGATTGTGTAAACACTGAATGTAAACAGCTGTTTTTAAAAGGAGATTAAAAGATGAGGAGTACTTCAAACAATCTGCTGCTGACTGTGCAGCCTGTGTACAACGATGGACGGCACGAAAAGCCCTCAAAAGTGAAGCCAAACACCTATAGAGCTCCCCCTGCTGACTGGCTGCAGTATAGGTCATAAGCCCCGCCTCCTCCATGTTAATAGATGGAACATGGGTCAGATCTGACTATTCTTTAGAATGTTGACTTTTCCCTTGGAATTCTGAGATCAAAAGACAGAATTCTAGAATGTCATCTTTGATATAAAGATAGAATTCTAGAATGTTGTCTTCGATCTTACAGACAGAATTCTAGAATGTTGTCTTCGATCT
>NC_048273.1:9885351-9890351 GCF_009762535.1 Notolabrus celidotus | reverse complement strand
CCGGGGTACAGGTGGACCGCAAGCTCCTCGGACTCTGCTGAACTGCAACACAAAACACACACACTTTACTACTTTACACACTCGACATGCATGCTCTCTCACACACACACATAAACAGACGCACACACTTACACACAATCTACCTACAGAGAAACAAGAAGTAAAGACAGACACACTCTGCAGAGCCACCTGAACCTGTCTCTAACCTGGGAGTGTGAGTGTGTGTGTGTGTGTGTGTGTGTGTGAGAGATAAATCTGCAGCCGTACAGACAAGGTGGTGAGCAGAGTGTGTGTGTGAGGAAGAGCAGTGCAGAGAGAGACCCGATCAGATACAGACTGAACACGTGTTGTGTGATGTTGAGATGTGTGTGAGCGTCAGAGCGACTCTGACTCAGACTCTCTGTCATGGTGGATTCATGTTCAGTCTCTTGTGAACTCCTGCTCTCTTTAGACTCTTTCACTTGTCTCTAACAGCCTGAAGTCTTCTCTAACAGATGAGGTAGTGGTCTGGGTGCAGGTGGTCTCAGGTGGCTGGATATGACATCTAAAGTACACCTATTAAGACTTTGTTTACACGAGATCGTCCTCGTTACAAACAGAAAAGTGTTTCCTTTGCGTTTAAAAAAAAATCGGAGTTCCTATGACATCGTACAAGTGACTGAACGCACTGCAGTGTGCATGCCAGACCAGTAGGTGGCGATATCACATATCACATTGTAATTAGGGATGCACCGATCCGATCCTGGTATCGGATATCGGCGAGATTGGACTCGGACAAGGGACCGATATATAGTGCTGATCCATATGCCAGATCTATTCATCTCAGTTCTATGCTTGTCTGTGTTTACAACAGCCAAGGGTTTCTCCTATGTAATCAGCGCCGGCCAGTCTGTGCATTTTTGCCAAGCAGAGCATGATGGAGGATAACTACAGAGGCTCTGCAGTTTAGTTGCATGCTTCTTTTGCTAACAACTCCGCCGGAAACTTCCAACATGTGCAGCGGTAATGTTTCTTATCCACTCTTGAGGTTTACAGTTGAATTGTAATATCTGTTGGTTATGAAGATTAACTCACCAAACTGCTGGTAGACATTTATAATCTCTTGAATAATGATACTGTCAGCTTAAAAATGTTTATTTTATTTTGGTTTACAAAGTCAGAAAAGCCTGAAGTTGCAAAAAACATGATTCTATCCTCACATTAAGGATTAGAGATTGTTAAATCCATACCAGGATCGGATCGGCTAGTATCGGTATCTGCAGATACCAAAGCCCAGGTATCGATATCGGTAGAGGGATCTAAAAAGTAGGATCGGTGCATCCCTATTTGTAATGAAACACCACGCACCTATGTATCAAGATGTTCTTCAACAGAGTGGTGAGCACAAACAAACAAGAACACGATGGAGCACGCTGAAAAACATTAACTCTGTATGGAGAATTGTGCATGAACACAAACACAGCTCAGCAGTTTGTCACGGTTGGTTTCCTCCTCCTGTTCCTGAATGGATTTTGACTAGGAACGTTACGAGATTTTGGGAATAGAGCTGTGACGTCCCGGCTTTAGGAGGATCAGCGCATCGTTACATGGCGTCAGAAGTGGCTGCACTCAGAAACCTGTTTCTGTTTAAATGAACGGACGAAACTTATCAAGAGTTACCGTTACTGTTGAAGATGTTTCTGTGTAAACGGCCTTTCTGACGCTCTCTTATACACTACCACTTAAAAGTTTGGACACCTTCTCATTCAATGTTTTTTATTTATTTTAATTATTACCTGAATTTCAGTGTGAGCTGCGTGTGAACGAAAGTTTCTGAGAAGTTTTGTTTACCAAAATCCTCAACTCTTTCCTTCCCTCTCTCCTCCCTGTTAGAGACTTGATCGACTTCTCTACGCTCTGAATAAAGAGCAAGAATAATCGAGGAGAGAGACCGATCATCACAAAACTCTGGGGTCACCAGATTCATAATGACCTCTTGGTAAGTCACACACACACACACACACACACACACACACACACACACACACACACACACACACACACACACACACACACACACACACACACACAAACACACAAACACACAAACACACTTTTTATACATAAATTCATTTCTGTTCTCTAAAGTTCCGACTGATGTTTGATGTCACTCCCTCTGTCTCTGTGTCTATCTTAAAACCTCAGTCAAAGATCTGCTCCTGTCCTTCAGTCACACGCTGACAACACATCAGACCTCGTTATGATTCAGGGATCAATTCATCTGATCATCCTAAGGATCAATAAAGAGCCGTCTGTCAGGGAGGAGTCGATTGTTTGCTTACAGAGACTTTGTGGAAACTTATATTTGGCTCCAAGTAAGGACACATCCTGGAAGCTCACAACACAAGTGTTTGCATGTGTGTGTGTGTGTGTGTGTGTGTGTGTGTGTGTGTGTGTGTGTGTGTATGTGAGTGTGTGTGAGTGTGTGAGAGAGGCATGCATGAAGCTGAAGCTAGAAACCAGACTGATGTTTGCTGCAGGAGATGAAGAATCAAAACCCCGAACAGACCCTGAACCCTCCACCTGATGTAGCCACACACACACACACACACACACAGACACACACACTCACACTCACACACACGCTCTCGCAAACACACTAAGCCCCAGCAGACAGCGCCCCCTGCAGGAGTAAAGAGGTTGTGTTTGAGGAGGATCTGGTCTGGTTGGTACCTGCTGGGCCTCAGGACTCCTCTGTAGGGGACTCGGGCCACGCGGGTCACGGGGCCCAGAGAGTGATAGAACCGAGTCCTGTTCAGAGTGGGATAAGACAGGATGGGGGGGCACTGTTAGGGCTGTGTGTGCTGCAGAGGGGGGCTGATGATGGAGGTGTTACAGACTCATTCAGCGGTTTGAGGGTTAACATGAAGTCAGTCTGATCCAGCAGGACTCTGAGAGTCTGGATCCATCAGAGTCTGATTAAATACTGAGGGGCAGAAGCGTCAGAGAGAGCAGCGGCGTGGGAGGAGGCGTTACACCCCGTCCCCCCACTGTGAGCGCTGAGAGCGATGCTGTGTGAGCTTTACAGTTACAATGGCAGGTCTGGGATGGGTCGACTTCCTGCTGGTACATGTGGATGTGATGGACACACAACACACACACAAAAACACACACACACACACAAAACTCACCTCTCAAAGGCCGGCCAGGAGACCTCTTCGCTGAGCTCCGAGCCCTCGCTGCTCCCTGTCAACACACAAACATGCTCTCAGTCTCAGTCTGAGGTTTTATTATTCTCAGAGCGTCGCTTCAGGAAACTCTGCAGATTTAAAAACGTGTTTAAATAAAGTGGAGATCAGTGAAAACCTTTAGGTCGGGTGCCCCGTGAACACACACTCATACTCACACATACCGAGTGAGATGCCGCTGGACAGCGTGGAGCTCTCCGCATGTCCTCTGCTGGGACTGTGACTCTCCATCACGCTGTCGTCCAGCAGGTGGCGAGAGCCGGCGTTCGGGAACGTTGCGCTTTTAAACTCCACCGTGTTCATCTTGTGGATGAAACTGAGGATGAGAGAGACGGAGGGAAACAGATGGTGAGACAGAGCAGGGAGACAAAGAGACTGATGTGAGAGATGAGACTGAAGATGAGTCTGTGACTGACTTGTAGCCCAGGCTGTGGCACTTCCTGTGTCCGTACGGCAGCAGGTTTCGAGGGGAGGGCGGCGTGGCGGGGACTTTGGTTCCTTCAGCTGCGACCGTACATTTCCGTCCACAAAGAGGAGACGCAGATGCTTCCTGACCTGCAAGAGAGAGAGAGAGAGAGAGAGAGAGAGAGGAGAGAGAGAGAGAGAGAGAGAGAGAGGAGAGAGAGAGAGAGAGAGAGAGGAGGGGGGGTGAGCGAAGCTGCAGGTAGATGTGATGATTAAAAAAACTATGCACTAAGTGAAGAAAGTTTAAAATAATCATGCATCAAAACAGTCTGAACATATTTCTAAAATTGTTTTTGAAATGCCCTTTAAAAGTTTTACATGTTTACATGTTAGTGCCTGTTGCATCCACATGTGAAAAAAAAATTCTGCTGTGTTTTTCTGAATTAACGACATACCGCTACCGTAAAATCCCAACAGCACCTGAAGGCCACACAGGGAAGTAAACATGGCCCTGCTGCTCAGTTGAATCAACTTTTGTTTTGCTCAGACATTGGGAGATCCTCGTGTCTCTAAGTAACAGAGATGGTTTGATATTAGTTTGTTGACTTTGTGCAACACTTTAGGACTCTGCAGGCATTTAGACGTAAGGCCTGTTCTGATCTGCTGCACGCTGCAGCATTTCTCCAGGATCAGCTGAGCGGATACGACTTCATGGATATGAGACAATGCACCTGAAATGTATTCAATCTGGCTACGGGGAGACTCAAAGGACAATCAGACAAGCGCTACAAATACTGGATCCCCCGGGTGAAACTCAGGCGCCAGGTATGTCGGTAATTCAGAAAAACAGAACAGATTTCTTTCTCATGTGAATGCAAAACGCTTCAATAGTAACATGAGTCAACATCTGCAGGACTTTTTTGGTATTAATATTGTTTTTGGATTATTTTGTGCTTTGAGTTATAACCAGCAGGGGGAGCGTGTTGTTTGTGGCCTTTAAACCAGCAGTGACATGATTGTTTTCCCCACGACAGATTTGATGAACATTTATTAATAAACAAAAATTTCTTACTTACATTGCTCGTAAATAGCATAGCCTAAAATAGCTTCGTATCAGGCTTTTTAAGTCTGTTGATGTGTTTTTTTTTCTGTCGTTGCCAAGGTGTTTGCTAGCTTAAATATTCACATATGGGGCAATGGTGGACTAGTGGTCTAAGTGCCCCAAATACAGAAGCTATAGCCCTCGTCGCAGAGGTTGCAGGTTTGATTCCAGCCTCTACAATTTACTGCATGTCCTCCCCCACTCTCTACTCCCCACGGTTCCTGTCTCTTCTCAGCTGTCCTATCCATAAAACCAAAAATGCCCCA